>NW_017097358.1:0-48694 GCF_001412225.1 Nicrophorus vespilloides | reverse complement strand
ATTTACTTATTAACTGGAAAACCAATAAACTTTTGTTGCATTTTATACTTGCGTAAGATGGGCGCCACCCTTACGCAACTTTTTATGAAACAATAGTTATGTAATGTTCGTTGCGTAACAGGGTATAGACGATTTTTGCGATTTTTTTAAATTAATCGATTACCACTCGTGATAATTAAACAATTAAATTCGCAAATTAAAGACAAGAATCCAACCTTTCTAATGAGCTAACTGCCGGCATTGTGGGTTGGTCAGTACATCTACTATGTTATCAAATTCAAGCATTTTAATTTAATTCTCAATCCAATTTGTAATTACATTAATCTACCACACAAAGTGAATAGGATTTACTTATTAACTGGAAAACCAATAAACTTTTGTTGCATTTCATACTTGCGTAAGATGGGCGCCACCCTTACGCAACTTTTGATGAAACAATAGTTATGTAATGTTCGTTGCGTAAACAGGGTATAGACGATTTTTGCGATTTTTTTCAGTTTTTCTTGAATTTCTCGACAACCCCTCAAGATAATTACATGATAGACATTTGAGAGCTGAATATCTTTCTATCAAAGAGCCTATTGGCATGTTCTTGTTGCTAAGAGCTGGGGAAATAAAAAAAAAAGTGAATAAGATTTACTTAAAAATCGCTTTGATGGAAAAAGGATTTTCTTTAATAAGTTTTTCGTGAATTTCTCGACAACCCCTTAAGATAATGAAGACCTTAAGAAGCACTGTAATAAGTACTTATTATTATTATTTACCATACAAATACCAAGTTTCTCAAACTAATTTTAAAAATAGTAAAAGTTTTCATATGGTTGTGATTTTGCTATACGTATATATAGGGAATCAATAAGGAGTGTCAAAAAATATAAAATCATTTTATTGCTGTAAAAATTATGATTGTTTCTTAACATCATTTTCTTTATAATATGTCATGTAATATATTTTGCTATTGCTGTACGCGCATTGCGGCGGAGTTTCTTCTTTGCCTTAAAACCTCTTCTTCCCCTTTAAACCAATAAGTGATGTAGTATTCCAGGAAAACGCTGAAGCAACCACCGGTCAAAGCAGCAACGAACAAGATATGGAAATGCAAAATTCTGTTACAGTATAAAGTAATATTGGAATTAGCGAATAATAAGTATATAAGTGCCGTTCGAAGGATGTGTTTGATGGGTTTATCCTTGTAGTATCTGGGAAAGCCAAACATGTAGGTGAATATGATGACGTATTGTGAGAACAGATCTATAGCTCCTAATGAAGTATCGTAGATCTCCAATGCCGCAATGTATATACAACAGCACCCAACGACTAGGTGCGGTCTCCTTTTTCGAATCAGCAAATGTCCAAGAACTTCGAACAGAGTGTAAAAACAAACTACCAATACAAAGTATTCGAATGGATGATCCATCATGTATACCAATAAACTCCATAGTATTATCGTTTTATCAATAAGAAATGTCTGAAAAAATATGTTACATAATACAGTTAACGAGTTTTGTTAATGACTTACTGAAATATGTATTCCAATATTAAAAATAATTGGAACAAAAGGGGCCACAATTAATACCTCCATTCTGAAATTAAAACTTTTTTTATGCACAGGCACAATAAATAATGAACTAAAGCAAAGTAAAATAGTACAATTCGATGAAATCAAATATATAAACTATAACATAAACTATACAAATAAATTCAAAAAAAATATAGTATCTATAAAGAAATATATTTTTTATCGAAAATTTAAAGAAAATATTTAAAAAGTGAAGAAAGACAAGTGAATATTTAGCAAATGTTTTATACAAATATATGAGTTTAGAATGTTTTCTTGTAGATGGCAATATTAGTCACAAATAACACTATTATATAAGATATAATTTAAACCTTCTAAGAATATTTCATTGTATCCATCTGTGCTAAACAATAAATAGGTACAATTATTTAAAATAATGATATATGAATTTTAGGATAATACATTTATTATAAGCAACCATATATACACCATAGTTATTAAAACAAGTAATTTATATACTATTATATACTATATATTCATTCATTGATCAAAACGAAAAGTTCGTCTGTTTTGGAGCAATGTCTCTGAATTTTTTGAATATTATTCTGTATCAATAAACTTTGACTTCATACTAGAAAAATAATTTCAAATTTTTCAGTTGTTAACAACTTATTGCTTATTGATATTTATAAATATGAGTTTTAATCACAATATTGGTGAAGTTAAATTTGAGATGCCAGTGAAGATGGAGATCCCTGTGAAATTAGAAGAAGAGGAATATCAGCCTCATAACTTCTTTGAACATATTGTCGATCAAGATAATATGAATGTAAGTGGTGTCCATTGGAGGCATGATGAAGGCTACAACCCTGTAAAAATAGAGGAAGAAGATAATCAAGAGTATAATATCTATGATAATATTTTCGATCAAGACAATATGAATATAAGTGGTGTCCCATGGAAGCATGATGAAGGCTATAACAATGTAAAACTAGAGGAAGAGGATAATCAAGAGTATAATGTCTATGATCATTTTTTCGATGAAGACAATATGAATATAAGTGGTGTTCCTTGGAGGCATGATGAAGGCTACAATCCTGTAAAAGTAGAGGAAGAGGATAATCAAGAGTATAATGTCTATGATCATTTTTTCGATCAAGATAATATGAATCTAAGTGGTGTTCCATATAGGCATGATGTAGGCTATTACCCTGTAAAGGTAGAGGAGGAGGAAAGTCATTATCATGATTATATATTCAATCAAGATATTCTGAATCTAAGATGTAACCCAGGGAACCATGAGGTAGGCTACAACCTTAAGCAATTCAGAATGGAACTCCCCGAAGAGTTAAATAGAATTTAAATCAAAGCTCTAGTTCAGGAAAGCATGAGGATATGCTGCAATTCTTTGAGAAATGATGCTGATGAAGAAAGTATAAGAGTATCTTCAACGCATGAACTATTTATTTTGATGTAATATATTTTCCCTGTTGAAACATATTTATTTTTTTTGTTAATAAAAAAATACTTAAATTTATTTCTTTTTTCTTATATATTAATATGAAACCACATACCATACAACATTATTATTAGTTAAGAATCAATCAAGTTTTGTAACTACTATATTTTTATTCATATCAAACATGAAAATTAATCTCTATTATAAATTATATATTATTACTTCTAGAAGCAAAAAATAATATTTTTCATCTTATTTGTTCTTATTTGACCCGCAACAACTGTTGTAACTTAATTTAATAATTAAATATGCTATTAGAAAAAATGGGAATGAAAGTGTTTCGTTTATAGAAATAATAAATATATTTACTGATGAATTATGTTTGTAGCAGAAGTGCAACTCCGGCGAGAGTCCACTTTGATGGTTTGTCTTTGGTTTTCAGGTTGAAGATCCAGACGTATGTTGGACCTCTGGTTCGTGTCTTGTACACAGGACATTCGTACATGTTTCTGAGGTCTTGCTTATCCTGCGTGATCGCTCGTATATTAATCACAGGCATAGCTGGAAAGAGCTCCTTAAGACGGGAATCCATGATGATACCAGCTTGCACATCCCACCTGGCTCCTTCCATGTGTAATCCGTGTATGTAGGCGCCATCCCTTGGGGCACTCCTGAAAATGTAATTTGTGTAATACTTATGCAAAGACGGATTTATTCTATTCTATTCATTTTGTTTGTTTTATCTCCCTTGGGATAATTATGTAAGTAGCGGTGGCTGCCTGGAAACGAGAAATTAATTGGTCGGCCACTCACGTAAAGTCCTCCTTCTGTTTCTTGGTAACGTCGCACTGTAGACACATTTTATCCAGAGGTAGCTCGTTTCTCCTCGCAGTGCTTTGCATAATGGCAGTTAGCAAAGATTGGGGATTAAAGAATCCCCCGAGCCACACGGAAGACGGTAACTGCAAAGAAATAAGTGGATGGCGGATAGAAAATTATTCACCTATTAATCTTTATGTAATAGTTAGAGAAGAGTTGTCGTGATTCATTGTGGTCATTCTAAATCTTAGTTAGACTATTAATATCGAATGTAATTGTAACGGTATTAATTTTGTAAGATTACACTTTTTATTTAAATTATGATTGTTAAAATGATTGCTTACAACAAAGTCGGTGGACCAAGTTTCCAATTCTCTTATACGCAGGAGAAGATCTATGAACCAGGTGGTCAGTCCATGCAGCGAAGGATAAGCACGACTACTCCAGACAGGTGGTACTTGGTCAAGGAACAGGGCGTTCTCTAAGTCCTCCATGTCTGAGGTGATAGTGAGCTCGCCTTTGAGGCCTAAATCTAGTTCCTTCAGGGAGCGTTTGATCTCGCCCGTGAGATAGTTCATTCTCTCGCATTCCTGGAATGCGACTATCACGTATGGAGTCCTTTCCTCTACTTTTCCCATGATCTCTAACATATTGAAATCCTCCGGCAGCTTCTCGAGCATCTCGTCAATGATCTGCTTGACTTTATCTTCTCTGGTTATGGTAGCACCACCTGATGAGCCTGCGTCTCGTGGCTGCATCTCGAAAACGGTGCGGAACAGATTCTCGGCGGTCGTTGTTAAAAATCCTATTTCGGCATTCGGATGCAAACCGTAAAGATAAGGAGACTCGCTAGGCATTTGCTCATCTATGTACGTATGATACCCGACGTAATCAGTGTTCGGCGGAGCCGCAAATCCCGGAGCCAGCTGCAGTTCCCCGTCGACCTAAAAATCGTATTTATTGTATAGTTTTTCGTTTACTTCGGATTCTGTATCTTGTACCAAATCCGGCTGGAGCAGCTCTTCCAGATAGGAGATGCACAGCCTCCGGTCCCAGTCGTCGGTGATGTGGCCGCCGTACATGATCTCTCCGAATAAATACCTAAGATCCTCCCATGGTACTTTCGAATTGTTCTCCAAGTAATTATACAGAACAAATACGCTTATGTTGAGGTCGCCGACGTTAAAAGGGTAGATTTTGTTCCAGCCCTGCGGCCCAAACTTGCGACGCTCCGCAACGACTGCGTGGAAATAGCAAAGGGCAAATAATATCACCTTGAATTCCGCCTCTTTGCCGCACTGTTCTAATGTTTCCTGATTGAAATTCGATAGGGCTTTGTGCAGGTTCGCCTGCATTCCGGTCGGAGGCTCGTTCGTTATTTTTATGGACGACTCCAAAATGCCCTGCAATTCAGAATCGGATCGCAATTAAGGAGAGCTATGGTATGGACCTTTCGCTGCTTCCCCATTTATATACCTGAGGTATTATGTGAGCGGAGGCGGTGGCCGCGGGCTCGGCGCTCATGAACACCCGATAATCGGGGTTGGAACCCTCCGCATTAATCTCCAGTTTCTTCTCCAAGGACGGCAGCCACTTCTTCACTAAGTGTATGTTCTGGAGAATTACCCAGTGTCCATTCTTAGCTGCCACATCCATTGCCGTTTCCGCCACGACCTCCTGTCCTTGTCCCAGCGACACGTTGTGGAAATTCTGGCGTTCCGAAGAGAAGCCTAATTTTAAACCGAGCTGCTCCACATCCCCCAACGGATTAACTCCTGGCGATAGAATGAAGAATATCGGCGTCGACGGACTGGTCTCCTCGAATGATTTACAAAACTCCATGGTCTTATTCTCCACATATTTAGCACCTAATTTTTCCTCAATGAATGCGCTTAGAATTAACAATAGTTAATATAAGCTATGTAAACGCTATATAAATTCACTTACATCATAGCGTATATCATCCTGTCCGGTCGTAATGCTCGCATCATACATAATCTCTGCAGGGCCGTCTTGTTCTTCCATTCCTGCGGGAACTTCTCGCGCTCCGGACATTCGCATTCGACCAGCTTCTTCCACCTCTTCGGAGAGTTCTCGATGTCTCGGTCCAGGTTACGGAACTCGTCTTTAGTGGATAGGCTGCAGATGCCACCCCAGCTGGTGTTTGAGAGAAAGTCGACGGGACTAGTCACGTGCGGCTTTAGGGGAAATCTCAGCAGGAAATCGAGGTCGGCCGCCGAAATTTCCTCACTCATAAGCAAAATCTGGAAAATAGGATTGATGGATTCAAGAGATGAACGACTTCCACGAGCTTGCGCCTACCTGGAAAGTCATCTGCGAGGCGAAAATTAATTTATCGCATTCGAACAGGCCTCGAGTGGTATATTGGAAGACCGAGAACGAGATGCAATCGATCAAATTGTTCACCCTAGCCGCCACCGACTCAGCAGGATCAGCCCTAGCAATTGCCTTCTGGAAAACTACGCTGAAAGCCTACGATAAAAAGAAGAAAAATAAGAATTAGACATTCTTATATATAATAAATCAATCTTAACGGTCAGGAGAGAACTATTAGAAACGTCCTTAAACCAAGAAATCAAACAATTATTACAAACTTTATATTGTTAATTTTATAACAAATTATTATAATGTTATAAATTGAAATTCTTAGCATATTAACGTTACATTTTTTACTTATTTATTTTGTTTAAATTGCAGCAATCTAATTTATAAGTAATAGTTGTAAAAAATTTAATTATAAAATTGTATGTGTATAATAATTCACTACATTGTAGAGTCTTATATTTATACTGGTTATCAGATTAAAATATTGTATGAATGGTCGTTATTGTCCAGACTAGTCTAGACGCGATCGTCAGCGAATATTACCTTCAGAGAGAATTGATAAATGGGATTTATGGTGTTTAATTCGTTTAGGATGAAGTATAGTAGGCTGGCCCTGGCGGCAGCTGGTCTATAGTGTTCACGAGCCTGGTCTATCTGGACGGAGGTGATCTTCGCCTCGGACACCTTGACCTCAATCTCAGCCGCAGTCCGTTTAGTCGTCTCCAGATTCTCCACGAGGGTGGTGTCTCCTAAGAGATTCCCCCCAGCCGAAGACAACCTCGACAGCAAATCATCCTCCAAACTTTTTAACATGATTTTAAAATCATTCTGCTGCTTCGTTAGCTCTGCCTGAAAGTGACGCGAGAATCCTCCGGATGAACAAGTGTAATTAAATTGTTTTGCATATTTACTTTTAATTCCTCCAGATCCGGACGCTCGGCTTTCACGACTTCGGCCAGGAGTTGGTCCTCTAGGCCATCCCTCGTCACGGTGAAATTAATTAGCGTCGCCTGCGCCTGCATCTCCGGCTTGTAATGCGGATTTGCTAATTTCGTGTGAAGGATCAACCGAAAACTCGCATTGTACTCGATCTCTTTGTCCCCAATTTTTATTGCCCTGCAATTGAAATACTTATATACACATTTTCGTTATTTTTGTTTTCCGAGCTTTTCTCCTTCCGTAAAACTCTTTACTCCTTTTGCTCATTTCGTCGCAGAAAGAACTATAGCGAAATTCTAAAGTTTCTTTCGAAGAGTTTTCTACTTTACAGTTTCATTTCCCAAAACAAAAATAAATAGAATACACTATATTTCCTCAAAGTATTCTGTTTAAAGTACACCACTCAATTTCTGATTGAGAATTGATTTTTTTTGGCAGCAAACCTAAACACCTGTTACCATTCATTTGAATTCACAAAAAGCTTTCATTCATATAAATCTAATAAACCTTACTATAAAATAAACTCAAGTAAACTATAAATTTACATATTGCAATTAAATTACAAATTAATAATTTTGTATTCGTTTAAGATTCTTAATTAATATTTTTTTTCTAAATTTCTTTAAGATTTTTTTTTAATAAATATGTTTGTATTTGCAAACAAATTATTTGAGTATATAATTTAGCTGCGTCTATAGTATTTTGAGTTGCAAGAGTACTTACTTGCCCTTTTTAATAAGATTTCTTCCTAGTAAAGTATCCAGTACAGGATCCACGGTCTCACCGATATTTTCCACGAGTACAGTGGCACCGCATGTTATGGATTTTTCGATGATGTCGAGATAACCTTTCTGTCCTAACCGGATTACCTGGAGGGCGTCGCCATATTTTTCCTTTATCCATTTCACACCTTGTAACTGAAACGTGTGGTTTCGTAAATAGAAAATCTCGAAGTGAATTAGACGTTATGTATACCTGTGGATCAATCATTAAGGGCCACCTATCCGAGTTCGATAATATTGTTGCGTTTTCCGTAGACATCCTGTCACTCGGCAAACCTTCGTTATTCCACTTAGCAATCTGCGTATCATCCGTCATTAGTGTTAAAGGATCCAAGCCATCGGTTATGGGTATTTGCGGCTGGAAATTAATATTCATTAAGCGATACTGAATGACTTAGGTAAAGGCTTTCCTCTCACATCGATGCCTCGCATGAAAGGCAGCCACATTTTGTGCAGCAGATCCTGTCGGTATTGCTTGGTGAAGCAACCCACGTAAGAAATGAATGCGGTTACGAGAAGAACATCGCCTGGAAGCATAGTTCCTTGTTCTATAAAACTGCAAACCATTCAAACTATTATTTCCAATACAATATTTACACATAAGTTAAATGTATAGGGTTGATCATTAGTATGAAGTTTATACTTATTGACAGCTTCAGCCCAACGGACGTTCTCGCTCGCTAATCCGCCAACCAATCTATTGGCTAATTGAATGGTGGCGTTCGTCGCATCCGCTTCCTGTTGGCACAGCAACTTCTCCGTAGTAGCTTTCTCGAAATCCGCCGTTAAATTGGCCAACTGCTCCTCGAGAGACTTCCGACCGAAGGCAAGGAAACAAAATAGTCATAATAGTAATAATAACAATACAATACACTCGTGCTCGACGGAGTCTACGATTATCAAGACTTACGGCAACTTTCCTCTTAATCACGCTCAATTTTTCTCGAGCAGCTGCTAATTCGGCGTTCGCCTGGGCCAAGGCTTTCCTCTTCGGCTCAACGTCGCAGTAGACTTCGTAAAATTTAATTATATTTATAACCCAGGCGCAGAGTCCAGCAGCTGCTGCTGACTTCGATCTCACGAACTCCGGTTCAAATTCCGAGTCCTTCAGATACGGCTCTATGGCTTTTATGATTTCCGGATGGATGTTCTCCTTATCGTAGTTGATCAGAGCATCCAGGAAAGCATCAACCTTAGCCATCGTAATCTGCAGTTAAATAAGACAAAAGTAGTAATATTTACATATGTTAGGATTAAAGACTTATCAATGTGTACTTTTTAATAAATATTTAATGTAACTGTGTATTCAGTAGTTGATATTTTTGTAGATTCGGAACTGTGAAACTTAATATGGTTCTAGATATATAAAATAAAGAAAAACTGGACTTACTAATTAGCGGAGATATTCAAGCATATTTGCAAAATTGGTTCGAATAAATGTAACTAATTAAAAAAGAAGGTTGCATGGTGAGTGTTTTCTTGGGGGGGAAATGAGAATCTTGCTTGTGTATCAAAACAGAGGTTGAGGTTGTATAATTACTTTCGCGGCTTTCCAGCTCCTATCTTTTGGTATTTTTCCGGAGGGCGCCAAGAGCACCATAACAGCGGCCGTTACGTTCGTTACGACTCCCGGAGGCGAACCGAAAGATTTTAATTCCGTCAAATTAGCCTTGTTCAGGGTGTTTAGCGCTTCTTGAGCGGCGATCAAAGCTGGTTCAGCCTTTAGGAGATCCTCTTCGCAGTCTTTTTGTTTTTGTAAAACCTCCTCGGCGATGATGGCCACCTTCTGCTCCTCCTCATCAGCTAGTGTCTTTTCGATCTGCACCTTCTCCGTTTCTACTCCAACGATTTCAATGAGAGCATCGGCAGCATCGTTCTTTTCCTGCAACTCAATTTCTTGGACTGCTAACTTTACTTTTAGATCATCCACTTGTTTCGCTGTGCTTCTTAATTTATCAAGACCATTCTCCAACCTCTGAACCTTTCCGCGGAGCTCATCTGATTTTTGGCGGAGCAACTTTGCGTACAAATTGATTTGTTCCAGGTATGATTTAGGTGTCGTGTAATTGAAACGCCTTTCGTTTTGTAAATAGAGTTTCGACGTGGAGTTGACCGATGTGTGAGCATAAGCCATGAAACGTGAAACGGGATCTCTGAGCTCCTCCTGGAAAATCAATTAATACCGTGTACTGAGCCGACATAGAACCGTACAATGTGTGTCAGTAGTTAATGATTGCTTCCATCCCACCACCCCCGATCCATTTCACCCTAATACTATAACTGTGACTGCTAATAGGAGGAAGTGATGTATTGTAGATCGGGGGAGGATGTTGTTTTTTTTTATATATATTTTGCGTTACTTTACCGGCAACACCTCGAGCTCCTCCAGGAATCGTAGCGAAACGGAAACCAGGGCTTCCTGTGGCCATTCGTGGAACCAATTTATTTGTGTACAATTTATAATGGCCGGGAATCTCCTGGAGCGCACCCTGAGCGTACATCCGACGGGTGAAAAACATAGTACAATCTTTAGTTGACGTCTAACTCGATCAATAAAGAATTTCCAACAGTTTTCGCGGGAATCTATCAATCCGGCACCCTTAACTTCGTTCCTCACTCCTGCAATGATGTTCTCAATTTCGTCATCCGGAAACATGTCTGGTACTTCACCAGATGCAAGCATGTCATTGATGAGTACAAGGAACTGCTCGTTGGGTACTTGAGCATCGGTCATAAGGAACATTATGCCGACGTTCTTCAAGCCTGTTTTCATGTACATTGCAGACAATTCGAGACGCAGATCAAGGACACCGTATCCTTTTTTTAATTGTATCTGTGCAACTTCTAATGAGGAGATGAAAGCTGCCAATCGGGATAGGGATTGCTTTCCACTTCCGCCGACGCCAACCAGAAGCGCACTTCCTCTTGGTGACTCGAGGATTCGATTTATCCTATAAAAAAAATAGCAATTTTAAAAAATATCTAATTTGTACTTGTTACTTTTACAATATTCAATATGTAATAATCAATGAGTTCTTATTTCTGCAACTTTTCATAAAAAAATGATTTATAATCAATATTTATTGATTTAAAAAGAAATATTTTAACATGTTTTAAATACAATTTGAATAAACTGTTAAAGTTCTTACATAAATGATATAACAAATGTTAAATAATATTAAGTAAGATAGGATTTTAGGTTTGAGTATAATAATTACCTGCATATATGCATCATAGCGTCTTCGAATAGAACCAGGTTCATTGCAGCTACTAAATCGTTATAGCTGTACATGGCTTCGGTGAGCAATCGGTTGAGTTTATCCCATTTAGTGATTGGCATGTATTTGGGTTCGCCAATGCCACCTGCAAAGTGGCAATATATATTCGGCTTCTCGAAGACAACGCTCTCATCGATTTCCTTTAATTTGGAAGAGAAAGAGTCATTTATAAGGATAACGGTTTTATCTAGTGCGGCACTACTGCTACCTCAAAGTTCTTTTTGAAGACGTCTAATTGAAGCTTGGAGAAGCCATCAATATCTTTTTCCTCTACCAGTTTGTCGCCGTATACTCGCTGACTCTCGTGCAGCCATAGCCGGATTACATCCGTCGGCTGGTTGAGGCATTCGTTAGAGCTAAACAGTAGACCCTGTAATTCGAAGAGTATCGGTATAATATCAATCTTATTGAACTTTATTGGTTTTTAAAAAAATAAGTAATTTATATAATAGATGTTTAAAATATGAAATTATAAAGTAACGATAATTGAATTATAATTACCTGGAAGACGTTGGAGATGTCACGCAGATTGAATATGTAGTGGAATTTGATGGCCGTAGGCAGGAAAATTTGTGAGGCTTTGTGGTGTAGCGCAACAGAGGCAGAAACAATATTATCGGAAAGTTTGTGCACAGTCGATGGGAATTTGTGTTCGGGGTTGGTGAGATGCTGGCTCAAGATTGCATGATAAATCGTAGTTAAAGCGTCTATCCCCGGAAAACTAATAGCGAAGACGTGGAAATGCCTCTGCAGGCGAGGATTGATGGTGAAACTGCCTGCGGTCGGATTCATACAGGAAACATACTGGCAATTGTGTATGTCTTTCAGGCTGAGTTTATTTCTGTCGTACCAGTGATTGTAATCCAGATGTTGTCTGATTAACGTATGTGGCTGTACAGTACCATAGGTATCCACTTCCGGCATGTTCATATCATCCAAAAAGTATACAAGGGTTTTGTTGCCGGGTGGACCAAAGTTTCTACCCGCCTTCTTCTCAAGCGGTTTTTCCAGAATTTTCTGGAGCATTTCCGATGTCGTGTAGAAATTAAACGGTACGTTGGTGACCGCATAATTTTCCGATAACGATGCTAATTTTTCGCTTACCAGAACGGTTTTTCCGCAGCCCGCATTCCCAACCAGCATTACCGGATGGCGATTTTCCATCAATAAATCCAAGAAATATCGAACACGTATGGACTCTGCCGTATGCACCAGGACTGCCTACATATAATTACATAAATTAAAAGTTCTTTTTCAATTTTTTGTAACTTTGACAGCTTATTACAAGAAAATGATGAAAGATAAACTAAAATTAAAGCCTGTATATTAAGTTTTAACTCACTTGTAAAGGCATATCGTGGTCCAGCTCGAATCTTCCTAGTAGATCTGTCCAAGGCATGAACTGTTTCGTTTCCGGTTCTATATAGTAGTCGAAGACGGTACCACCGGTGGGAAATTTCACCGTCTTGAACTCGTTTACCCACCACTTGGTAAATTCTACTCGATAGTCCGTGGCCTATATACAAAAAAAAACATAAATTACTTTGAACCAAAACATAAACCTTGATATCTATACTTGTTCCTGAAACATTGCTGATCCGAAAGCCCAGACACATCCGAAAACAAAGTATAGTTCGTGCCATTCCTTAGGACAATCCGCCGGGGTGTTCGAGCTTGTCAGTAGACAATCCAATAAATGGCAGAGCATCTCGACGTGGGCCGTCTCCGCAATCGACGTGATTTTTTTGAACCGCGTCCTGACGTTCTCCAAACAGATCGGGATGTATTTGTCGAACAGCATTATTAGGTTAGACTTCTCCGAGATTATTTTCCTGCCTTCAATCCAGCTCGTTACGTATCTGAAACGACAATTCCATTAGTCTCGTTTTAAATTACCACCTGTGGCTGACGCCTCGCTCGCTATTTTTGCTGCTCCGCGAACAGAAAGATTTAAACTAAATCACTTTCATTCAAGCAATGTCTTGACTATTTATAACATAAAAAATAAATACCAGAAGTTTCATAATTAAACTTTCAATTAAATATTACACATCTTTAAAAAATATACATTTTACGATATTTATACTCAAATGAAATTTAGTTTGAATTTAACAAAATCAAGGATCTGATTTAATTATAAAATTTAAAAAAATCTGAAATGGTTATGTTATATATATATTTTCCTATTCTACATATTATTAAAATTGTTGTTGAAAAGCAATGTTGAGATTTTGTGTTGAATGAGATTTTATGTATGAATGCTTACGGATTCCATCCTAGATCTTGTGGGTTTATGTAGAGGATGCCAGCCCTGGAAACGGTAGCCGGTGTGGCTGTACGTAAATTAGATATCTCGAATAACAACCTCATGGTGGTGGTCAGTGCGATGCGCTCGTTGCTAGCCAACGTGAGGACCTTATTGTCATCCATGACAGTGTTCAGCGACTCGATCCACATGGGATCTATGTCTCCGTCCAGGACAATCCACTTCGGATGGTCGCCCTGCAGATTGGCCTGTTCGCGCATCAGGACCGAGAGGAGTCCGTCCTTCCACTCCCTCGTCGCCGGATTTATAATGCCGAAAAGCTCGTCGTTCGTCACGGCCTTGGGATTCAGATCGTTGTAGACCGGCTTCTTCTTTATGTTCTGATACGTCTTGTAAAGTGTTTTCCACACTTGCGTCTTGCCCGTGCCCGCATTACCCACTATAAACACCGAATGCCTCACTTCCAGCAGCTCCTCTAATTGCACCACCTAATAAAAGAAACAAGTTTAAAGACTTTTGCAGAGAGTCCTTTCCACCCCCGCAACGCTCAGCGCTTTTCCCCATTTCTTTCCGCGCCTTTAATGGTGATGAGGCCGACAATGGTACCTTTAGAATAAAGTTATCTTCCGGCTGCAATAATAAATCTATGGCGGCCTGCTTAACCGTGCGTTCGAAGTCGGCGTCGCGTTTCCTCGGTACTTCCAACGCTGGGAAGAGATCTCCAATAAGGCCCATAAATACCGGAGTATCGTCAGTTACAATCTTGGGGATATTAAAGTCTCTGAGTGCCCTCATTAAAACTTCCTCCTCGGGCCTGCCTGGGTCCCCTCGCTGAAAATATCGCCCGAAAATAAGATAATACGTGCGAAACCGGAGGCTTGTGCCTTGTGCTTGCCTTCAAAGAGCCGGCGACAACTAATACCGATTTAATAGCCCGTAAACCCCAATCATAATGGTCCTGTTTCGATAATAGCTCCTTGCACAAAGTGTAGAGGGTGATGAATTTGCGGGCTAGTATTTTCGCCTCCTGGAAACCCTCTGCTACCAACATTATTTCGCAGATCAGCTCGAAATCCGGCACGACCATAGCACAGGGTCTGGAAATTATTGATAAAACACTTGTTGAGTCGAAAATGCTTACAATAGTTAAGCAACATGAATGGGTGATATTTTACAAATGACATTTCAATAGAAAATTTGTTATAGTAGTAACTTTTTTAACTTTAAACAATATACACAGATTAAGCACATCTCGGTCAATAGTCAACTTAAAAAATACTGTTATTACACTACGTATAAATCGTTATCCTTCCGGTAAAGAGAGACGAAGAAACTTTATCGTGGTCGTTTGATTCGTGCTTAAGATAGTGTTTTATTTCCGGGGAAAACTTATTATCCGGAGTAGTGGATCTAAAGTTTCCGTAAACGATATTAAAAGATATTTACAAAACACGAACACCGAGAAGGATATTTTCTTTTCAAATAAAAATGTTTATATTAATATATTTCGATAAATATTATATAATATGATTATTTATGTAAAACATTATTTTTTATTTATTTATTTTAAATTATAGTTTTGAATAAAAATATTTCAAAGTTAAATATTAAAAATAAAAATCAATACTGTAAATTAATTTAAAAACGTTACCTGAATAGAGCCTTGAGATTTTCTGGTAGTTCCGTGCGACCTGCGTATCCTGGATTCATAGTGATGAAAATCCCTACGGTGGGTACAAGAGCAATTTCATCTCCCATAAAATCGAAGCGAGCCTTTTTATTCCTGATGGCATCAAGGACGGATTTAACTTGGACGGCGACTACGGAGAGGACCTCCACTGAGATCCTGTTGAACTCGTCGAAGCATCCCCAAGCTCCCGTTTGCGCTAGTCCTTTGTAGATGTTGCCGCAGGACTAGGAAGCAGAGCGAAACGGAAGCGGAAGTGGGGAAAAAAATACACGAAAGAACCGAGAAACAAATATATGCGATAATAAATATGTGGGTCCTTGCGTTCACCCCGCGGGGTCTAAGTTCAGCAATTGTACTTTGTAATCCATTTGTTCCGAGCAATTGAATACGTAAACCATTATCCCTAATGCGCGTCCCAAGTCCTTGGTCGTTTCAGTTTTTCCTGTTCCAGCCGGGCCCGCAGGTCCGCCGCCCATAATCAAATGTAGCGACTGAAAATTAACGGATGCATTCGTTATACAACTATACACATATTCATTCGCGAAACCCGTCATTCGCAATGAAACGTAATTATTTTTAATTCTCAATGACAATTCTGAGACATTTGCAAAGAATTTTATTTATGAAATTACCATATTAATATTTTTCATTTACTATAAATTATTTTTTTGTTAAAAATTAACTTTTATGAACTTATTATTACTGTAATTGATGTAATAGATCAGATTATAGTGTATTCATGATTGGGGGAAAGTCAATTACAGATGTGTTTGAGGTGTAACAAGAGAGAATTTTTTAATTGTTTGCGGTTGGGTATGTGTGCATTAGGTGTAACCTGTGTCAAAGTGATGTAACATCGGTCGGTAAGTGGAGTGATGACCAGTCGTGGCGTGTTCCCCAAATATTCGTAACTGTATCTGAATTGTGCGTCGCAAATGTTTGCGTAGCAATGGTGACCAGTCTCATCCCATCGATGCCTCAGTTGGGACACCCACTGGAAGGCGCTAGCACTCTCCACTTTCATCTGTATCAATTTACTGACCACGTCTCTGGAGTGTACATCGATCGTACATATGGTCATTATTTTCTGCCTATCCTGTTTACTCAAGTCGCCCAGCAGCAGCGATATCAAAGTGCTTAATTGCGACACCTGCTTCTTGTAGTAGTCCCTTATGGCGTTATCATATCCTTCTTCGAGTCGCGAGAAAGCTATATTCACTTCGGTCGTCCACCATATCTGCGTGCCGCATAACGACACCTGAGCCGGGAAATCGAAGAGCCATTGATCCCTGGCTTTCTCCTCGTAAGAGACGACGCCGTCTCCGATTGATGTCAGGATCGTGGACCGCATCGCATCCTGCACGCGATTCAGCCAAACTTCCACCTACGTAGAAAAAAAATCATATAATCATCCGAAAAAAATAATATTTTTTTTTAAGATAAACACCGGTCCAGTGCATTCGCATTCTTTGTAGAACGTTACGTATTCTCCGTCTTTAGCGTACATCCCTAATATCAATTTAAACTCTCCATTCTCGACCTCCAAAAAATTTAATCTAGCTATTGAGTCAAACAGTTTTGTTAAATGCTTAGCAACCAACTTAGGTTGATTGCCATTGGAGAGGATGTCCAGTAAATCTGCGGAAGAAACGAAGTAGAATCGCGGGAAAGCCAGTCGTTTGGTCTCAAGATAAACAGCTAAAGCCTTCTCGCAAAGGGTTAGTTTAGTTTGTAGTCCCTCTAGTTTACGCAGAAGGCCGTCGCGGTTCGTAGAATCGACGACGTTTGGCACTTTAGCCATCTCTTCCATCAATACTTTGAAGTTGCTGTCCACCTCATCGAAACGATTGGAGTCCTCGGGGAGTTGCTTGCGGATGTCCTCGGAACTCATGAATATCGATTCCAAGTGCGTCCATGTGCGTTGCACTTCAAACCACACTGTAATCACCGAGTCTGCCACGCTGAGTTTATTCTGCCAAGCAGATACCTCTTGTAAGAAATGAGCTATGAATTTCGATGTAATTAGGTTTTGAAGTTGGACTTGGTTGTCTTCTAAAGTTTCTATAAGCTTTTCGCTGGCTCTTAGTAGATGGCATCCAGTTCTTGAGTGTACTTCTTGCTCGAACTCCATAGTGGACCACGTGGCGTTTAGTTCACGTAGGATCTTCTCCATGGACATCTCCTTCACAGCCTTATCCACGATATTCTTTACCTCTTCTTCGCACTCATGCAAGTTCAGCTCCAGCAGCTCGGCCAGCGTGGTGCTTTGATCCATCACGATTTTCGTCTGCAATTATACACGAGACCATCAGTTTAACGAAATATTAACACAAACCTGATGTTATCCGGTCGGATAGCTTTGCTAGAGAGATATAATCAAATTTAAGCACGTGCTCCATTACTGCTACTGACTTACCCCCAGTCTACGTTCATTCGCCGTGGAATTACAAAACTATTCTAATGATGATGTTTGAACTTTCTTTCTTTGTCTCTCTGTTTGTTTGCTTGTTTGCTTGCGTGTGTTTGTGTGCTGTGTTTGATGTATAAACTTACTGTAAACTCGGGAGGCAGAGCAGCTAAATTCTGTAACAGAGTGTGTCAACAGATAAATGCTATTTACAATGAGTATATATAAGAATAAATAGGGAGGATACGTGGAATAGTTATTTTACAAGTATATACAGATTCCCCTCGGAACGAGGCATTACCTTCGTCGATCTCATGAGTTGTTTCCAGTGGCGTTCGCGGATTGCCGGATTCTGTAATTCGCCGACGGCCTTCAGCGAAGTTAAAGTATTTTTAACGGTCGCTTCGAGGCCGGAATAGGTGTCCCAGGTTCGCATCTCCTTATCCAGCATCCTTATCTCCTTGGCGAACTTTTTGCACTCGATATCCATGTTCTCGACGTCGATTTTCCGCCAGGGCGTCGTTTTCCAGTCGTCCACGCAGGTGTGAACCACGAACACGTAATCCCAAAGTTGCTGCAACATCGATCAGTCGTACATTTCCTTGTAAAAAGCTTTCATTATTATTACTTTAAGCATCCTCAATTCTTTCCTGCATTGCCTTAGTAAT
Source organism: Nicrophorus vespilloides (assembly GCF_001412225.1). Lineage (NCBI taxonomy): Eukaryota > Metazoa > Arthropoda > Insecta > Coleoptera > Silphidae > Nicrophorus > Nicrophorus vespilloides. The sequence continues at coordinate 30,521 of NW_017097358.1, read as the reverse complement.
TTGAACTCCGGGACGGTCACTTCGAATAACGAACCCGACTCTTGTATGTTCCTCATCTCATGCTCCAGTCTCTTCATATCCTTGTTGACGCTGTCTATTACGCGGTAAGGATTCAAACAGTCGTATTTGAAGAAGGCGAAGCGTTTGAAAAAGTCTCTGTAAAGAGACGTTCTGTTGTCGAATTCGGTTATTTTGTTGCGGATGCAGGTGACTTCGGCTGCTTGCAATGGAGCCACTTGTTGTTTCACGGTAATAGCTATCTTCTTGCTGTTGTTCCACTGCTCGGGAAGCTCGTGAAGCCACACGTTAACTTCTTCAGGTATATCTTGATCATAAAACTTCAGCAGTTCGATGGTTTCATGCAAAGGCGCGAACATCTCGTCGGTTACAGCCTGTCTTTCCTTGACTTGCAGAAGATAACCCATCACGTTTACTAAAGCTCTGTAATCGCCTTCATTGACAGTTTGTTGAAGACCTTCATCGGCCGATCTGATAAATTTACCTAAATCGCACAAGCTATTGGTAACGGTTGAAACCAAGTGATCTTTGAACATGTCACCCCATTTTCGGACTGTATTCAATAAGGATTGCTTAAAAGGTTGCGCGTCCACCTTGAACCATGCATTGAAAATACGCTCGGTTTTCATTGCTTCAATCTCGGTATAAAGTGCTTCAAAATTGTCTATCTGCTCCCTAAATTGTTCCATTTTCGGTGGGTTTGGAGACGGCGCCGAGGGGTCTTTCAGAGTCACCCATTCCACCTCATCATTAGTTAATTGCCTGGCGTAGGTTAGGAACATCCTCAAATACTGCGACCTGTCGTCCAGCCACAAATAGGCGTAACACTGGAAGCTATCGCAGTACTCAAAGGCTTCGTGTATCACGCGATCCACGCTGCAGAGGATATCATTTTTAATTTCGATTATGTCCGCGTTCTGCTCAATCTCCGACTGGTAGGAGACAGCCTCGCGCTTTGAGAACCGCGGTACGATCGATGATATTTTCATTATGTCATCGATGAGTGTCATGATTTGCTTTTTGAAGCCATCGCTTTCGTTTGGCTCCAGCGATGGTATGAACACCATGTGGGGTTCCTGCAGCCGCAATTGGGACTCGAAGAGCGGCGCCAGATTATTGATGGAATCCATGTGCTCGTTTATATAACCCAGACTGAAATTAATTGTTATTATCGTTGGCTTATCCTCAAGAGCAGTGATATGTAAACTAGTTTAAGGAAAATTTTCATCAAAATCTAATTTTAAATAATAATTTATTCTCAATTAAAAAGAGAAAGGAAAACATATTTTAAATAAATAAAAAGAAGCTTTACCAATATTTATTTATTAAATAGAAATTAACTGAAGAAGATATGAAATTATTGATTGATTTAAATAAATACCTGCAACCAACTGTTTGATACAGATAGTTCTTCACGATTTTATCAACAAAATCGATGTAATTAAGCCACTCTGGTGAGTCTGGCATCTCGGTCATCTGGAATAGGCCCATATTTTGATTCAGAAGTTCGGTGATTTTATCGGTGGCTGCTGTGATTTCAGCATAGCGCTTCGCTATACATTCATCGCGTTCCTCGACGCAAAGGACTGCCTCCTTCTTGCCGTCCTTGCGCTCGAACAATGGCTGTCGGGCGAATGGCACAAGGGCGCTCTTGATTTCCAATAAGTTCTCCTGGCTCTTCCGCAGATGGCCTTGGAGATTGCTCACTAAGCCATGCAGCTTCACCATGTACTCCCATAAATCTACAGCAGACACTTAGCGATTTTATCCGATCGGTATTAACAGCTATCTCATTTAATTATAAGTTGCCCAGAATTCGAAGCCCGCGAGCTTTAGTATCTAGGCTATGGCAAACGGGCCGCACTCGTTGCCTCCGAGTTAATTTAAGTTTAACACTCAATAAAAGAAACGCTTAATTAAATTACAAAGACCGAATATTTCAGTGTACAACGACTCTTCGAACGCAAAACTTTTGAATTCTCTGTAAATGAATTCCGTGAATGACCGAAAACTGCAAAGGCAATTGTTGAAAATGCACGAGAAAGTTGAGTTTAAAATTATGTTCATACTTAATGTGCTAGAATGAAAAAGCGACGACAAGGAGAAGAGGAAATAAGAGAATAAGATGGTTTACCTTTGGAGTTCCAGTTCAGTTCGTTTTTCCCTTGGTCAATGAGAAGATCTATTTCGGCGATTTCGTTCTCGATCAATTGGAATTCAACGTCTCTGCTGGTCCGCCTAATTCTATTATACCAATCAGTGGTCGAGTTTAAGTTGGATATGTACTTCCGGAACGTCTCGTTCCGCTCGGCCATTTCCAGGGCGACCGCCGGTACATCCTGATAGCCCATCAGTTTTAGGTAATGAACTTCTCGCAGAATAGCGGATAACTTAAATAAAAAAAAAATAAAAATAGTTACTGTAGAAAAGTATAGAGAAAAAGCGAATTTGTACCTCGGGATTGAAATTCAGTAGGAGTTCTCTAGTCTTGACGTTTCTTTTGAGAAGACACCGCTGCAAATTGGTTTCAATAAGTGCGGGAACACTTTCGGACCACTGCTGGAATAATTCGAGCTCTATGTCGTGGAGGCTCTCCACTAGAACATCGTACCTTTCGGTAAGGATTACAGCTCGCGCGCTACTCGTTATCCTGTCAACAGGAGAAGAAGTTCCGAGGCGTGAGTTTTTTTGATGTGTCGCAACATACGTGCCGTTTATTTACGAGTGCTGTAAAGTCCTGAAGCTTTGCATCGGACCCGTTATCCGTTCGAGAAGATTGCGCGACCATCGTAAACTTCCAGCTATCGGAGGCATGTACTTGTCCACGACAAATTGCCCATACTTCTTCCTATGGCTCATTTGCTCTTGAAATAATATCTACAATAAAAATGACCGAGCCTAGTGTTTTTCTTTCTACGTTCCGACTTCATTCGGTTTGTTTTCAAAACGAACTGTAAGTGGTTATTGACTTTATCGCCACTAACTGTATTATAAAAGAGAAGAAATAAAAAATGCGAGCTCTTAACTCACCTCGCCCGTCGTTATTTCAGCTTCAAGCATGTCCAGTATTTTCACGTATTTATTCGTGAACTCTTCCTTTATAAGCGGACGATCCAAAACCGTGCCTACAATATTTATCAGCTGCATCGAAAATAAAACAATAAGAAAACGAAGATCATCATCCATAGTCTTATATGGATCAACGGTGATACCTTGAAAATGCTCTCCAAGTTTGAGCTGTCGTCAAAAGCCTGACAGAAAATGGCGGCGAGCTTAAGATCCATCTCGAAAATTTTCTGTTTGAAGTTCTCGAAATCCGCCATGAAGGAGGGATCATCCGGATCTAAGACGTCGTACGATTTCCCTGAAAATACAGTTAAACAGGCCTGGAATTCGCCGCAGACCGACGTAACCCTTGCGCTGAGAATGCGACCCTTCAAGCCGCCGATTTCCACTTTCTCCAGTTTGGTGAATTCGAGTATTGTATTGAAAAACCATTGGATTGTTGCCAATCGCTTCAAGAAGGCGTGAAAACGTTCGAATACTGTGTTCGGATGGAATGTCCACAGTTGCGGGATTCTGCCTTCGAAAAACCTACTCAAATTATCCTTGTAGCTGATGAAGACTGAATGGAACTTCTTCAGGACTTTAATGGATACAGCCACTCTCTGCATGGCTTCATCGATGTCGCTGTGGAAGAGCGTCGCCGGATCTAAGAACTTTTTCGCCTGACAACACAGCAATCGTTACGAAACCAATTCCACATTACATTTCAGCACGAACCTCTTGAATGAGCAGATTGCACAACTGTTTTAACAATACAATTATTTTCACTTGATCGTAGTACTTCGAGTTGGACCATATTAAACAGAGCACGTGCACGAGTGGACCGAAAAGAAGAATTGCCTCGCTGAAATCTGTCTCCTGTAGTAAATCAATATGTCTTTTCAGCGGCTTGAGATATAAATTAATATCCTTCGCCTCGGCCAGCGACAGGACGACGTTCTTAAACAGGATACGAAAGCAGCTGAAGTACGCGCTATTGCTTTTTTCCAAAATAACTGCCATGCTCTTCACCTTTCCGTCTCGCAGCTGCTGGTAAATGTATTGCAAATTTCTCAGGCGCAAATTCCAAAATTGGATTTCTGAAATTACATAAATTCTTCCAGTCTTTTCATCGCTCGCGTCAGTTTTTCTTTCTCTCGTCAACAGTGCATTTTGTTTGTAAGAAAACGACTTGTTCTCCTGCACCCACCAAACCCCGCGTCGCTTCTCCTGAGCGCATAACACGAATTCCCGTTCACATAGAATGCAGCAATTCTTCAAATACCTCATTTTTATTTGATACAAACGCGAAACTTAAGCACCTTACCAAACTTTGTTAATATACATTTTACCCTGAATTTAAACATATAAATTTTATAAAATTCTCTAATAAAAATTGATAAATTTTTTATAAGTTTTGAAAAAAAATGATTTCTATTTTCTAATTTGATTTATTACAATTATTTGAAGATTTGTTACCTGCAGTAGGTATAGGATGCGTCCCTGCAGTAAGTTCTGACGAGTTGTTGGCTAGGACGTCGTTGATCTGTGAGGACCACTTGATGACGACTCCTTCGATGGCGCTCTTCAGGTACAAATCGCACATCTCTCCGTTACTTTCAACAATTTCCTTCTCGGCGAGATGAACCTTTTCAGCACCCACCGGCATCGGTAGTACGGTCTGCCCATTCACCTGACCCTTCACCTGATACACGGTACTTTTCAAGCTATGGACATGCTTCTGCACGTCTTTCGCGATAACCTCCGGCCAGTGATCGTGATTTGTAGAGTTCGATAACAAAGGGACGAGGATCTGTAATTGAACTAATCAATTCGAGCGACCCTATATGTGTGTGGATTGTCATGTATGTACTTCGTCCACCAGGGAGGCCAGCTGGTCGATGATTTTGCAGGATAAATCTCCGAGGATGATTGTTTCCGAAGGATTTATTTTATCGACTGGTCGGAGAGCTCGCTTTATGAAGTATACCCCTGAAGCGTAGGCACGTTGTAGCTCTGGTTATTGAGGTTACTTTTCTTACCTTTGTTTTTCAACTGTGCCAGTGGAAATCCATTGGTGGCAACCAACTGTGCAGTCGGTGTTAAAACTATGACCAGCAGAAGCGGATACGGCCTCTCTAAAAACTTCATGACGACCGCTTTGTGGTCCTCCGTGGTCATCAGCCTCGACCATTTCTCCGGCTTCAGCTTCAAAGTCTTCTGCACGAACATACCCAGATAGTCCATGCGGTTATCCTCAACTTTTTCCACCTCCATCCTGACAATCACACAAAACCAAAAAAAAATAAAATTTTATGCTTATAATAGTTGAAATAACTGAAATAGTAGTAATAATGTAATAGAAATAATGCAATATCAATGAGTTCAAAAAGGAATAAAATAAAACTTATATAATCTACTGGTGCACGCACACGAAAGTATACGTGCCACGTATTGAACGTAGTGTCATTGACCGTTATCATGCAAATGACAACTAAGATATAATATATCTTAGTATTGACTGCAGATTACGAATGTCCTGCATTAGACGTCCACGTATAGATCGGAAAATGCTTAGTATGCGTTTAAGGATTTATAGAAAAATCTATGAGGAATTTATATGCTCGTAATTCAAATCAGAGTACAATTAAAAACGATGGCATCGCATAAATCAAAAACGCGATGATCGAAATACGCATAAATTATGGAATGCAAAATTACACTAAGCGACATTAAAGAATAATATGTACACTGAATCGCACCGCTTATTGTGATCTCAACAATAACCGGATGATAACGTTAACCGTTGACAGAACAATACAGCTTGTATTCCATGTTAAATTGGCAAACAGTAATACACAAATTACCAATTGGAATTGCAATCAAAAATTCTATAATGATTACAGCACAATTACGAAACGATTATGTTCAAATGCATAGTTATATCTTACATAATACAGTTCAACAAATATTAACAAAGTGAATTTACGTTTAGTAAAATATTTTATTTGTTACATATTAATTTTCAATTTAGGAAAGAAACAAAATAATTTCTTAGAAAAAGAATAAAAACTTCATATAGAAATTTATTAAGTTTTTAAAATTGAAGCTGAATAATTCGTTTAGTTTATTTTATTATTGTAATTAAATTATAAATAAATTGTTTTCTTACATGTGTTTGGTGTGAAAAAGAAGCACTTTTTAGTTCAATTGGATGATGGAACTGCATACAAACGTCGTATCATTGTTGTTGTTATTCGCAAATAGGTTTGTTCACAATTTTTACGAGCGCAGTTGAATAAAGAAAACTGCCGGCAAAATAATGAACACGTCACTTGCAGTCTTGTCACAACTCACATGTCAAGTTTAGACCCTGTAGTTAATCACCCGTTTAACAATGCTTAATAGTGATGACATGTATTGTTTGAACTCGTGTTCGCAACGCGCCCTTCCCTCGCCGCCGCCGTCGCTGCAACAATTAATTATCCTTTTAAATTGTTACATAATTTTCCACTAATTATATAAATACGTACACACGATCCAGACGCCGGTTTCCATTCGTCGAGAGGGCTCGGACCCTTTCCCTTCAGCTTATATATTATGAATATATATTGTATGTATGTATATATATAGGAGATGTGTGTAGCAATTGTACAGGGTCCAATGTTTTGCTGAAACTAAATGTCGCGGCTGAAAATGATTTCCGAAGGGCGAACGGGCCACAGCATTTTCAGAATGTTGCTTAAAGACTGAGGCCCGCATATATCATGGCACAATCACGTTATTATATTTGCGTGGTCTCATCGTCTTTGCAGACTCGTACCATGACACCACCGTCTTCCTTTACCCTCCGCTAACGACGACATAAATAAAGTTACAATAAAATACGCGAATGCTGCTGCTGCATTGATTTTCCTGCTATAACAACGGCACGCTCCTGCTGGATACACTGCCTGCTCCCATTACCTTATATATAATATACAGTTTTAATCTTTCTACAAAGATACCAAGCTATGCTCTTTGTTTTTGGTTATCGAACAAAGGGGAATCATTGAAAAGCGTCTTCTTGTTACGGTTTTAGAGAGGAAAACACTGATTGTTCTTAAATCGTATCGCGTCCGCTGTTAATTAGTTTTATTATTTATTGCGGCCTCTGCGATAACTCGCTTCTCCCTTCCACGTTGCCGAAAGGGTGCCACTCCAGTTTCCCTTAGTTTATTCTTAAACGCGTTGATTCGGCTTAATTGTCTTGAGGAGCGGGAACAATATGCAAATGCCGTTGACTTAATACTTACAATGTAGCTAATATTAAAAAAAAAGGAAAATCCTTAATCGCATAACTTTTCTTCAAGACTGAAAATTTCATTACTTCCCGAGGCCGAAAGCCTTAAATATAATTACTGCAAACAAACAGATTTTATTACATAAAGTATATTCTTTTTATATTGCGTCTTTCAAGAAATAATTATAAAATTTCATAATAACTTAAACATATTACATAAAGTATTATTCATATTACATCTTTCAATAATATATATAATATATTTACAAAATTTATTTGAAAGTTAGAATTATTTGAAAAATTTACTTAAGAATATAAAAATATTATTTTCTATTGAAGATGAATGAAAAATAAAATTTCAATCTGAAATCTAATTAAAAATACACTTTTTCTTAATTATTCAATATATAAACTATTGTTTTTCAGTTATTGATTTTGTCCGATATAATTTTTTTCATTTTATACTATTAAAATTAATTTGTATAATTTGAATTGAATATGTTTTCTTGTTCTTGGTGTTTCTAATATAAATAATCTGATAATTAGGGCAATTCTCTAAGTTTTATTAGGAATTATGCGGAGCTGTGCAAAGTTTAAATCAGAGCAAAGAAATAATAATGAGTAGATGAAGGAGACGGCGGGAGGTGGCGGAGGCGAAGATGAAATGTCTTGGTAATTTATAACGAGGCCTCCTTAGGCGCACCCTCCCTTTTATGTGCGATTCCAGGAGATTCACCTTACAAAGAAGCAATGCGCGCGCGATTATGTAAACTATGTCTGCGGTTAGTCAAAAAGGGTTTCTGCGATTTCACCCCAATATAAAAGCATCAGAATCCATAAATATGACATGAAAATACACTTTAAGTTCAATACTTATATATTAAATTTCTCAAAAATGTTTGAATCTAAAGCATTGTCGTGTCCCAGGGATGGTTTTCTGGACACTGTGGGATATCTTCTTCTGTTGTCGTTGTGGAGTCTCTTAAGACATTTAGTATACGTGATAATAATACAAAATTTAGGTAGATATATGAAAATTCATAATTTAAAAAAAAATTTAATAAATTGGATAAAAATTTTCTGAAATATTATATAAAAAAAATATAATAGAAAATATTATTACATATTGATTAAATTTCTACAGAGGTTTTCGCAAAACGTTTACGTGCTTGGATTGGAGAATCGCTTAATACCGAATTAGAGATGCTGGACGTAACAGCATTATGAATATGTAAAAGTCTGTGTATGTCTCTGGCTTCAATTTCCGCTGTCAAAAATGGGAGCGCCTCAGCGGTAGCCTCGATTTGCGCAAATCGCTTGCAATTTGCACAGCCTAATCGATGGCATTCATTAATTAAATAAGCCCACGACGACATCTACCCCTACACACACCCCCTGCCGTGCCACCCCCTTTTCACGCGAATTATCTATTCATAAACTGTACAATTTGATTTATTACCTCCGACGTATAAACAACATATTCGAAAAGAAAAAAAAAATGTATTAGAGAAGCGAAACTGTATACATTTCAGCGAGGGATGAAATAAAACAAAAGGAAATAAAAATATAAAACATTTATTGTTTTCGTAGGATACGCTTATCATTATCATTAATTTTTTTTTTCAAATTCGTTTAATACAGTATCACAATGAAAGAAAAAAATACTTAATAATGATACACATGATTAAAAGAGAAACGGGGGTGCGGGTGCGCGTGAAAATTGAAAACAATATTTATAAAAAATAAAACAAACAAATAAACAATAACAAAAATGAGATTATTATAAAGAGTCCCTAGAGGGGATGAAAACGATTTAATAAATTAGTGCATTAATGAAATAATTAGTGATGTGAATTATGCAAATGAATATATGCCGCGGTATGTGGATTATAGTTATATGTTTGCATCTGCATAATTAGTGAATGGAATTATTATATAATTTTATTTATTTTTATGTTTGTTGCGATTTTTTTTTGTACTTGTGCTAAACGCAATTTCTGCGTATTTTTGTTTTGTTTTCTATATTCCTTTTCTTCTCTGTATTGTTGTTTGTGGTTTTTTCTACCAGAGCACGCATTTATCCGGAGGGTTCATGGGTGTTCCGGCCGGACACCCCCAGGCATCAGCGAACTCTTTGGAATTGGAAAGTGTGCCGACCACCCGGATCCTGTTTGGGGAATGCACCCCGTCCACGAGTTTGCTTTTAAGCGCTCCAACCGTCGAATTTCCACACCAAATCTGAAACATATTGAAGAAAGAAACCCGCATTTTGTTATTTGCACAATTAAATTGATCTTCAAAACCCTAAACACCTTTTCACTTTATCATACCCAAATAGAATTATTTGTATTAGTTTCTACCACCTAAACTGTTTAATTCCATTGAGGTGGATGCGCCGGGTTTGGAATATAAACCCGCATTTCCTTATTTGCACAATTAACCGAATCTCATATACCTTTTTCCACCCCTTAACACCTTTCATTTACTACCCTTAATAATACTACTATTTGCATGAGTCTCTCATTTCTAAACATGATTAATTATATAAATAAATGCAATGTGGATGCGCCAGGTTTAAATTAAATTTTATTTAGTTTTGTTTATTTTGATCATTTGAAAGTTGCCCAGTTTGGGCCAATAAATAAAATATGTTATGAAGTGTAAAAGTAGTAAAAATTCCAAGAATGGTCATGATTTTTTAAAGCAATACATATCAATAATATATCAATAGGTCCAATCAAAGCAACCGATTTCCTAGAATAGATCACTGTCTAATTTTTACATTTCTTAAGTATGAATATGTTCCATCTATTTTTTTTTAAATTGAACAAATTATTGAATGCAGTGTAAATTTCACATTTTGTTGTGGATGCGTAGGGTTTACATAACATTATCGAGCCGTTTGGATTTCGAAACGATTTGCGGACCGATAGCATTTGCACTTTCCGATTTATTGGATGTTTATGAATACTAAAAACGTTCGGATAATCAACTTGAAATGATCAATCACTCGAGTTGAATGCTATTCGTCTCGCTCGTAACGAACGGAACGTGCAGAACGCACGACACCGTTAAAAGGAACAACGAAATCAATACCATCGCCAAGATTACTTTCCAACTGCATTGAAAAAAAAATAATAATAATAATAACGAAATATCTATATAACTTAAATATTTATAAAACATAGAAAATTGTAACTTTATAAATTTTAATATTTATATAATATTTTGTTTAAATAATTGAAATTTCATGTAATGTTAATATAATTTATATAATGAAAACGTATACATGTGTTTGCAGTTTGTAATCTTCTAAGTTTTCGTTGATTTCTTTCTATTTTTTTATGTTATATAAATTACTTTTTTGGTTCTTATTCGTGTGGCGTGTTGTCGCGTGGCATGGCACAAAAAGGATAAAAATCGTTTTGTTATCTTGGTATAATCAGTGCGTGTAGACGACGCATACCGCCATATTGCGGGGAGAGGATTGTGCATAGCAGCAGAACAGTCGAGGGTGGATATGTCTGAGCAATTTGCTCAAGTTGCCATAGATGTGTGTCCTATGACCAATGTGGTTTCGTTACGGTTAGGTTAGCTTTAGGTTAGGTTAAGTTAGCTTTAAGTTAGGTTAGCTTTAGGTTAGGTTAGCTTTAGGTTAGGTTAGCTTTAGGTTAGGATTTAATGACTGCGTAAGTTACGTAATGTTCGTTACGTAACTGAGATTCGACGTTTTTCCCGAATTTCTCGTTAACCTTTTAAGATAAGTACATCTTAGACCACTCAGATGAAAGCTGAATGTCTCACCTATTCTACGAGCTGTAAAAATTGGAAAAAAGTGAAATAAATTGAAAATATCTTTATGGGTTTTCAAGTAATTTCATATTAGTAAATAGTTTCGGTTTTCAAGCAGCTCTTATAAACGAATTATTTCTATTAATACTAAATAATGTAAGTATTTGTTTTTTTTTTGGTACATAATAAACGTTACATCACTATAAAATAATATTGATTATAAAGTTTCGAGTATTGTTGAAAATGTAAAGTAAATTTTGGTGGAATTCAGAGAATTATTTAAGAAAAAAAGGTAAAAACATCAGTGGTCGAGAGTTGAGAGTGTACATGCGTGCTTCCAATTTTGTTTTTTGTTCTTCCTTGCGCACGGGGAAAAACCTCGAGTAGTTTAATTTGTTCGGAACAGTAGTTTCAATTAGTGGTTAGGTTATACGATTCGCCTCCGCCGGAGAAAGTTTGTAAATTAATTTCAGGATATGTGAGTGTGCCAGCATATATGTATATATATATGTGTGTGTGTGAGACGCTAGCATTGACATTCATTTAGCGAGATTAGTGCTATAGTTATTATTGTACACAAGTTGGAAACACAGCTCAAATATTGCGCACGTTTTAATTGCTCGCCGTCGGTGGAGTTGCGTGGAGTATATGTTCTGAGTGATTTGCATGTTAAAGTGGCGCAATTAAAGCGATTTAAATGAGGGTAAATAGAAATAAAAGAAAAGGGAGAAAATGAAATGAAAAGTGAGTGAGTGAGTGAGGGTGGAAGGCAGAAATCCGTAGTAGGTGATGGGTGTTGGTTTCTCTGTATGTGTGTATATTGTTTAGCCCGCACCATTAGCGTTGGGTGCCAAAACGTAGTTTGCACGGAATACGTGTGAAGCGAAATGTTATATTGAATTAAGTTCACGGAGATATTTACTAGAAAGTTTCAGTGGCGAATGAAATTAAACGTTACCCAAGAGGAGAGAATCGCAGTGTAGCTAAATGTGAACCACTGATCGTATGTATGTGTATGTTAGAGAGAGTAGGATAGAGGTAGAGGGGGCTAAGTTACGGTATTATTTGTTAATTCAATCGGAACGTAGCGGTTACACGTTGCAAGTTACTAAGTTAAGTTGAAGTGAGGTACAGACCTGTGCGAATCCCAGGAAGAACAGCTGGTCAGTCGTAATATCGGATAGTCCTGGAAGCCGCTGACGCATTGATCCTCCTTCGGACCTGTCCTGTCGTCGCCGATACCCCTCGAAGGCAGCTCTTAATCCTCCGTTATCTGCGATGTTCTCCCCCTGCGTGTTAAACCCTTGCACCTAAAACGAAACGACGTAATGCGATTGCACAATGGTTGCAAAGAATGGATACCGACGTTAAACGAAGCTCCCAGTCCTGGCATTGTGTAATTATTGTATTGATCGATGATACATTGTACTCGACTATGATAATGATCCAGCGTTGACAAAGACCACCATTGTTTAAGATTTCCATTCTCATCATAGCGTCTCCCTAAATTTAACACAATTCAATTAAGCTTCTGTCCCTCTCTCTCTCTCTCACATACACTCTATCCTCATCTCGCTTCAAACTCGAGGATCTCTTCATCCTCTAGGCACAATTATTTATTACCTTGATCGTCGAAGCCGTGTGTGATCTCGTGGCCCATAATGGCTCCGATTGCACCGTAATCTATGGCCCTGCAATAAAACCCAAGGAGTAGTAAAGAAAAAAATAAATGAAACAAGTCAAAGGGCAAAAAAAAAATACTGTTCCGTGCATACAGACTTACTCGATGCCGTTGCTATAAAATGGAGGCTTCAGGATGCCGGCAGGAAATGCTACAAATATTTTTATTTTTAAGTTTACAGTTATATAATAAAAAAAAATATGGGAACTTACTGACGGAATTCAGAGTGGCCGAGTAAAAAGCGTTCACGGTTGTTGCAGCCGCCACCCATCTGTAACAACAATAACAATTATGGTTCGGAAAGGATATGGCTACGGTATTGCATTTAATCTGGTGGTGTTACCGGTCCAGAAGCCATTAATTAGGAGTTCATCTAATTAACACCAAACGATTGGTGGATGTGCCGGGTCGAACAATATATTCTCTCTCCAAATACACAACGTTTTCATTCATTATTCTAATTTCTACATTATTTTACTTATTTGTGAAATGAAGAAATAAATGTTTACTTATAAAATATAAAAATTTGTGTATTGTTGAAATAAATCTAACTGAATTGAAACTATATAATAAAATTGAACTTTATTGTTTGTATGAAACTATGGAAAGTTTGTAAGTTTGGTTAGGATCGATGCTATGTTTAGAGAAATATTGCGTTTGCATCTATCAGGTATAAGATTTGGAAGTTAGGTATAAGTGAAGAAAAGAAAGAAGGCCGAAGGGGCGAGAAAAATAATTTGCATAAACATATTCGCTTCGATCGATTTGTGCATTATGACCATACGGACATAAATCGCCGTCGCGATACGTTCTCGCTGCAAAATTATCGCAAAATCGCATTACAATATTTAGAACATTAATTATGCAACGGGGAAACTGTACAATGCGCTCCTAATCCCATAGTTCGCAGTAGACAAACAAAAATAGTACTCAATCAACGCATATTTAGTCACATAAATAATGCTTTATAGCTTAATTATGTAATTATTAATATTGATATAAACAGCTAATTAGTATAATCCTTTTGTTTTCCATTCCTATTTGATATTCATATTTAATTAAATTATTATTATAGGTGCGTAACAAGCTAAATTTAAATCAATGTAAAATTATAACACAAATCAAAGTTATAAGTTTGGAGATGATTTTGGATTGATAATTGTTGAAAGACAATTAAGAAATTTCTATAAGTTTATATTCAAATCTATTTGAAAAGCTGTTAATTTTATTTAATAGGAAACCAAGAGTTAAAGTTATGTTTTGATGAGGATTTGAAGTAAACTTTTAGATTAACCAAATTGTAAAGGGTAGACAATACAAATTAATAGTCAAATTGTAATTAGTGATGAATAAAGTTATTAATGTTAAGTTTAAGGATGGTTTTTATGAGTGTATATTCTAAACTATCTGAAAAGCTATACATTTTATGTAATGAGGATGAGGAAGTAAAATGTAAGATTGTTAAAAGGGGGGGAAACAATAATAAAGTTTATACCGATTTCTGTTGGGTCTCCTCCTGATGCTCTCTAGATTCCGTCGCACTGCAGAGCTTGTTAAATTAAGATAAGTTTTGAAGAGTTCCCCTTCGATTACGTTGGCCTGAAACAATGAACGGCTTTTAGCGTTTGCGGACGTAACGAAACCAATAAATACACCGAATTCATACTTTCTTGTAATGAATATCGAGCTGGGTGGCATTCATAATCCAACCGGGATATCCGACAAAGGCCCTGATTGCATGCAATTTGGTCAAAGTCCTTTCCCGGGTGATGTCATCCATCCAATCCTGCTCGTGCACAGCATCCTCGAAAGCCGCTCGAATATCGTCCAACATCACCAGAGCCTGTTTTAATTGAAATAGCGCAAGGTGTTTAAGTGTAGGTATACAAAATATATGTATATATATATACACCTCTGTATTTGTATGTGTGTATATATAAAGATATCACGTTACATTCTTAATGCTCTTGCAACTAATTAAATTAGTTCGAGCTCAGTTCATTAAAACTATAATCGCAAAGCTCCCGAGACTTTCAATGTACCTCGCCAGAGGAAACTTCACTCTTTCTCCCTCCGATCTCACTCATCTTACGGCCCTCCGTTCGCACACCTTGCATAAATAATTTAATACCCGCTTGGCCTATGATGCTGTTTACGGAGAGACCTAGTATCGATTTCGACTTCTTCCTGCCCGCTTACCTTGTCCCTGTAGCCCTTCCGGAACTGCGATTGCACGTACAGATAGCTCAGGGCTAAGCCGAAGTTCGAGTTGACGTTGCCGGTGCAACCCTTCCACCTGGGAGTGCGCGCCTGTAGACCCAACAGTTTCTGCGAGAACTCAAATCCCAGGGAACGAAATTTTGCAAGCGTTAATGGAGCCACAGTTGAAAAAACATTCCACCAGATGAATCTTTCTGAAAACATATATAACTTACAAATTTCACATATAATCCAAATATTTTCTTTATTAGTTTATAATATAATTTAAGATATCTACAATATTAATACTTATTATACTCACCAATAATATAAGGATCAGTTCGTAGTAATAGTGTAGTTAATTTCTGCATGTAGCCTAGATCTAGTAGTATGGCTTTATCCTTGCTGGAGTTCAATGAAACGTTGGTCTCGTTGAAAACTATGCTCATGTATCTGGTCCAGTTAACCTAAGGATTGTAAGAGTAAATATTCAATAGTAAAGCCATCAATTCAGCTGACTTACACTTTTCCAAGATATATTATCCTGGCCAGGACCTCGAGAGAGCTCTTCCAGCGTGACTTCGTGGAACAGGTGCCCGGTGCTGCGACGCTTTTCCGCCGGGGTCATGACCTAAACACAACCCTGATTTACTAGTAGCCATCCGCCCACTTTTACATACATGTTGCCCGGTGATTTATAGAATGCGTGTAGTTGTCCTGTCGCCACGGTCATGCATATTATCCATGGGAGGATGAAAGCAATGAACACACCATAAAAAAACGACAAACGAAAACACAACAAGAACCATTGCAAATGGACCTCCGTGATTTATTTATTTTTATACCTTAGCTATCTCCGTTCCAAATGCAACTATCTCTTCTGCAAATGCATGTCCATCTGTGGAGTTAGTGTAAGCGTTCATCATACTAGCAACGTGGTTCTTGTAGTTTTTGATTTCTTGACGGAATCTTGATGGTTGGAGGAGATACCTTTCTCCAAAGCCGGGAGACACTTGCTCGATCTGTAATGGTTACCAAATAGATCAGAGGATCTTACGCACCACCGCTACGTACCACGATCTTATGCAAGGACGAGTTCCTTACGTCCTCCGCAACGTTGAGTCCATAAAGGACGTTCAGTCCTAGCACCCTTCTGGCGCGAGCCACGGTGAAAAGCCAATCGAAACCGCTGGCCGCGGTCGCATTCGGAGGGCTCGAAGTTAAACCGACAATCTTCAATATATCCTTAATGGGTTCCAACCCTTTTGACTCCAAAGCATCTGGTTTTCATTCAACAAAACATAGTAACAATTAATGGAAATAACACACTATAAATGACTGTTTGCAACCACAAAAACATATAACAATATAATTAGCAAATTCATAAGGATAATAGTCCTGGAATTACAAATAAAGAAAGAAGTTTTACACATGATACAAATTCACAAGCAAATGTGTCCTTGAACCATAAATTTCTGTAGATTAAGATAGGCTTTACCAATGATGTAAATATAACAACTATTTCTGTTACCTTGAATCTTCACTTAAGATATAATTAAAACATGGTTGATTTTTATCAAGAATTTGATTATATATTAAATTATTCTTGTTGGATGAAGTAAATACATTTGGTTTAAAAATATATAAATTCTCATTTGGAAAGTAGCCAATTTTTGAAACTAAAAGTTTTCCACCATATTTTCAAATATTTACCCATTACTATTATGTTTTGCGTTACGGAAAGACAGCAAATGAAACGAAATAAAAAAATAAACAGAGAGCTAGTATAAATTCAAAGGGAGCTTTTTGCTATAAAGCTTTCCATGCTTTATTTATTCCTCCTGATACATGCACTATATACATATTATTTTTTTTCCAATCGCGGGTTTTTTTAAAATACATAAATAGTCATCACCGGGCGTCGATAATAAACTGTTCTATTATTGATACGGCTTTAGTCTGCACAGAACGATTTCAATTGCAGCTTTTTAATCGTGCCTTCATATTTCGATAAATGTTTTATGAACGAATACTGTATGAGGTTTTGTAATGGTTTTTCCACCTACTGTTATTATATCTAGGTCTGTGGAAGGCTTCCACGCAAAAATAGTCATTTCCACACTTTATCCACAATCCACCTTCCCAACCAAACAAAGGCATTAATAAATCCATTCGATTCGCGTTTCGAATCCATTTTTCCTTTGCCGCCTTTCAAATCGTTTTATAACCATTCCACGATTTTCATTCCTTTAAGTACTAACAAACATTATTACCAAGTGCATAAAATATGGACTTAATGAAATAATGCATTGAAATCTATAACTGTATTATTATTGATTCGGCTGCTTTACGTTTTGTCTTTCAATTGTTTGAATAGCTTTCCTGTGTTTACATACATTTACATACATTGTACGTTATTTATGAATATTTACATTTCTGTAGTTCAAATCATATGTTACGATATTATTTCATCATAAATATTATTATTGTTTCAGAAAGCATATATTTATTTAAGCAGAAGTTTGTGAACTTTTACATTAAATTCTCACTTTTTATTATTTACCAATTCCATTCAAACATTTAATAAATCATTCATAATTATAGGAAGAAAAATTTACTTACTTACATAAATATAAGCTACAATATAAAAAATAATTTAGATCATTTTGTATATTTGTATATTTTGTATATACGACAGTATATTATGTCCCAATTAAGCGTATTTTATTTTATAATTGCTGTAGTGCTAATTTACATGTTTTATGTTGATTATATGTAAATATTCGTTGTACTTGTAATTATTAATAACTGTGAAATTATTAATAAATTTTCGAATGTAAAGGTAATTGGCGGTGTGAGATGATTATATGTAATGATTCTTTGTATTTTGTAATTATTGATAAGTTTAAAACAATTCAATTAAAATTAAAAATGTATAGTGTAAAATTAATTGACATGTGTAATTATAATTAATAATAATAAACACATATGTGCTTTGTTTTGCAATTAAAAGGTAAATAATAAAATAGATTTGGGACAATGCATTTCATCAAACATCAATATATTTTTGTAGTTATTGCAGTGACAAGGAAACGATAAAATATGCACGCAGTATGAATAAATCAACGTGGAAAATAAGCTGGTTTAAATATTTAAAAAGGCACGTAAGTAGCGACGGTGAATGATTGATGCAACGTGCATCCAGGATAGCAATTCCATTAGTTACGCGGTACGAAAATTTCGTAATGACTGTGTTTTGAAAAGCGGAAGTTCCGGTCGAGTGTCGCGAGATGGTGGTTGCAGCGAATCCGGAATTCAAAATCTGACTGAAAATGGATTAAAGACAGCGAGAGAGAGAGGGATAAATCGTTTGTGCAGGGGACCAGTTAATGGACTCCTCGAGGAAGATGTCGTGTATGACAGTCATACATAATTCTGGATGGCGTGAGGGATCCATCCTTTTCCTGGATAATCCGGAATTATTGAATTGCAGATGAACGTGCCCCTGGGCAATCAATATTTCATTTCAGTATGGCACATTGTCGCGTAGTTTCTGAATGGAACACGGGCCTTACTAATTTCATCTTTACTTGTTGCCTTGGTCCTCGATCGGTGGAAGGAGTAGGAGGTGGCGGAGGATGAGGATAAGGAGGAGGAGTAGGAGTAGGAGAAGGCACTTAATAGCGCGGATATCCGATTGTTTCGTGTTCTTTGGGCGTAATCTCGGATTAATTGGGACTAGGATTGGGGTGGAGGGAGGACGTTAGTATTTGATTAACAATAAGATAGTAGCTCGTATTTGCGACAAGCGGGATCCCGTGACAAATGGCTGGATCTGTTACGATGATTGATGGGAATAGAAATGCACGAGCGGCTTTAGAATATTTCGATGGTCCACGTGACGCGACTGCCGAGACGAATAACTGGCAGTCGGCACGTTGACAGGAAAAGAATCTGCTCCAGTCGTTACATTAGACGAATATGGCATATGGCATGTGGTGTATGGTATATGTTATATGGCATATGGCATATCACAGCACGTAGTTCCGGCCCGTCCGTTTTCCGCATATATATATATATTTTTTTTAATTCCAGGTGTGCCCTAAATTCAGAAGTGCAAACGCCCCACCGAACCAAACAAAACCAACAGCAACCTCCAAAAACCCACCCCATCCCCCTTTCAGTTACCATAATTCGTTGTGAAGTGTAAGCTGAAACTGTCATTAAAATCAGCAACATGCTCGCATGAATTGTAACCGTTACAGCGACCTGGGGGTGGCCATTAAAAAAAATAATAACAATAAAATGCTTTATGATTATTATTATTGATCGTTTCACACACACTTCGCGCTATATTTTATGTTTACTTACTGGATTGCAGTTTGTAATCTATTGCATTTACTGGTTTCCTCAATATCCTAAAACTATGTTGTAATAAAATCTAGACATGTTTCAAAATAAAACAATTTCTCCTCTTCCGCAATTTAACTCCAGACAAAGCTAAAATTATATTGCTTCAAGTTTTAAACACATTTTGTAATTAATAATAATAATAATTGACCATAGGTCTTTAACCCTTTTTTTATATATATTTATTAAATTTATCAAGAAAAACTTATTACACTTTTCTATTAGTTTTAACATATCAATTTCGTTTGGATATGAAGTTGTGTATTATGAGGAAGCATTCCCATAGTACGTGCGTTTATCAGACTAATGTTGTAATAGGTATGCATACGGGTTTAATTGAAATGTGGGTCAATCTGCGTTTCCTAGAGACAATTAAACTGGATTATCCATTATTGGATTCGAAATCGAGCAGCGTGCGTTTTATCCGTGCGTTGCGTAATATCCGCATAAGGCACCAAAAACGAGGCTGATGATCGGTGAAAGAGAGAAGTCAACGATCTCCAGTGGATGCAGGAAACATGTCTCTATCCACAATTAGTATGAAAATAATTGATTTCCATTTATTTTTCTTTCCCACCGTTCGCAGCATATAAGTAAATAGTGTTTTGCGATGATGGATGTTCGCAATAGAGAATAGCGTCGGAAATGTAACTCGATGAAATATCTGCGGCTGGATAGGCCTGTTAATCCTGCGCCTAGGATGTCATAGTCATAGCCCGAATACAGTTCTAGTATATATCTATATATGAGAAACAATCCGTCCTGAAGGCGATCTATTTAAAGTATATTATTGCGGTGGCTAAGATTGATGACTCTACTTGGATAGATGGAAAGGAAAGCACCCGATGTTCTACAGCAGGAATAAAATTGATACCTCTAGGAAAATATGAGAAATTCGCCGCGGGAAAAATGTTTGGTGAAAGGAAACACGTCGACGGTTCAGGGACCCGTCCAACCCTTACGGGACACACTAGTCGATAATTAATTGAAGTCCTGACGGGGGGGCCGAATCCGACGTTCCTCCAGCAGTAAGCAACACATACACACACGCCGTCCACAGCAGAACTTTTCAAAATTTAATAAAATATCGCTCGGTTTCATTTAATAATCACTTTTAATATTTCACCTGTCGCTTTTATTGTGGCCATTCCGACAGGACCAGCACCGAAAGCTGAAATTTAATCTCGGCCTCCTCCGATCCCCGGATATGTACATATGAGAGTACATATCTCTCTTCGGACTTTTTTTTATTTCCTTTCTTCCATTTCGTCTCGTTCCTATTTTTTTTTTGGAATTCTTCATCTGTCTGCTTATATTAAAACGCGCAGACAGCTTTTTATGGATAGATGATTTATGTAGGTTTCAGTTTTGTCCTGCATTCTGTTATATTTATCTTGTGTCAATGCTCGAAATAGTTCATTACATGTTTACACAAAATTTTGGACAAACACATATTAGCTTTGTCCAAGCAAACTTTGTAACAAAATTCGCAACAAATCAACTTTAAACAACATATATTAATAACTGCAACCAATAGTCTAATAATAAATCAATATTTCTAATGAAAGAAATTTCAAATTTATCTTAAAATAAAATATTGAATGTATTAAAAATAACTCATATTATTACTATTAGAATATTAAGTAAATTTGATCTTGGTGAATAACCTTTGATGAGATAGGTGATGTATGTACTTTAATGCAATGTCTATATGAATATATGAAATTGTATGTCGTGTTGATGAACCATAAATTGTTAATAAAATAAGTTCATGCAATATGAAAATATATTGTTTGATAATTAAGGTAGAATAGTAAGTAATTAGAGTGAAGGGTATGATATCAGACAAGGAGTAAATTAGTCCAAGGATCTTCGCTTACCTGTGTCCATGCAGGTCCTGTAAAGGACCCGGGCTTTGCGGATCCCGGACGGCTCCTTGCCGCCATCCCCGCTACCGGATTCGAGTAATTGCCGCATGTCCTGCAACAAGGATTCCCGCAGGAGAGCAAGCCGGTCCCATGTGGCCGTCCAATCTGGCACTGGATTTGCCTTCATCCATCCACCGCAGGCGTACTGGTAGAAATCCTTGCACGGATCAGCTGACCGGTCCATTGCTCGTAATACCCGCGACGCTAAATCCGAAGAAAATAAAATAAAATGTAGAACAAACCAAAATAAAACAAACAAACAATTAAATAGAAATACGGAAGACGGGAACAATAAGGATACAAAAGGAACGTCTGCTGCGATAATGTACAACCTCGTATACTTAAAAGAAATGTTTTATTGTTTTTCATTTTAGCGCCTGATTTGCATTTATTTTCATAAAATAATATTGCACCCTTGGTTGTGATGAATGTCTTTCCGTTGTTTTAATATATTTTTTTTTAGGTTCGCAGCTCGCAGTTTTTTTTTTAACTAAATTATTGCAATCAGGAAGAAAAAGGAGTAACACATTTTATTTTTTTCGGGGGGAACGGCGGAATTTATGCCTTTGGGCTTTTACTTTTTTCCTCTCCCTTTTCGCGCTTTGCCCACTTTTTTTTTTCTCCAGCTCGCGCCGAAGCTATATTTCGCAAAATGGCATTTTTCCAAAATGATGTTTGCTTGTCGTATATATCATTACACATTGTCTGTGTTTGTCTGCGCGTTGTTTGTTCTTTCAGTTTATTTTTTATTTTTCAAATCGCAAGTTTTGTTTACTAACTGTGGGTTTGTTATAGTACAAAACACAAACGAACTGTGGGATTTTCATTTGAACATTTTCAACTAAAAACTTATACTTAACCCTTAAATGCATGATTTTTTTAAAAAATTAAATTTAAAAAAATATTATATCTTAGGATATATGGGGAAAAAAATAAAAAGTCTACTTCAGACTTACATAATTCATGTGATTAGTTAGGTTCTGAAAATGTATTTTTTTAAAATTTTATTGATGTAATAAATGTAAATATAAATTTGTCCAATTGTCCTCGACTAAAGTTTCGGATTATTAAGATATTGTCCACATGGATATAGCAAGAACGTGTTTGAAGCTGGATATTGCAAAACAAATCTGGATATTGCAAATGAAGGGTGTTTAGTATTTCCACGTTGTAGGGTCGTTTTTTTGAGGACAGATTATCTCACGGTGCGAGTATTACTTAGTTATCGCGATGTCGTGAAAATTCAGACACACGTAGGCTCGATACCGGCGGAGCCAACCAAAAAAAAAACATCGGAAGGGCAAAAAGAAGAAGAATATGTATAGCAAGGCCCTTTGTTTTTGCAACAGTCTACGATGGAAATTTGCATTTAGATCGTTCCCTTAACCCACCCTTAGGTACGCGGATAAAAGAAGTCCCCTGAATTTATCTACGGATACGTAGGTGTGTGCGAAAGGGCACATTATCAAAATTAGAGTAAATTTACGCGTGTTCTGCTTCGAAGTCGCAACGTTATGAGTGAGATATTTATATAGAAGGGCGCGAAACAAATGAATTGAATTTGTCAGGTGGAGCAAATATCAAAATTATTTAGATTAATTTCCTTTGGCGCATTAAGAAAGTAAGTTGTGTATGTATGTATGTATGTAGTCGTGTATGTGTATATGAATGTATGAATGGTGAACGGTGTCGTCTGCGAGTTTACGTAAAGTTTCCAAGTTTCTATTAAATGCATGAATTAACGTTGTCAGAGACATTCGTTCTGAGGAATTTCTCTGTTTATATTTATTATTTGGGCGGCGATAATTCTGCGTTCTCGCATGGTACGTTTATTAAATTCTAAACCGGAATTAACAGGTTCATGTTGGGCTTTGTTCCTGGGATATAATGGGACGGGCGAACGCCCGGGTGCATTTGTGTATGTGTATGTGTGTGTGTGTATATAAGTGGATACGTGTGTGTGTTTGCACACATACGTGCGTTGTTCATGTGTGTACGTTCGCTGGGTCTGAAAGCGTCAATGGGAACCAATTATGGGTAACTGATTCAAGGGAAACTATGTTTCATTGTCCATTTAAATGCAGTTCACTTGTCTAGAAATTACGCCCTGCATCTGGTTACACCACGTTTGTAGATGTAGTTTTCTTTTTATTTTCGCTTTAAGTTCTTCGGATGGTCATGGGTTGCGATATTTGCATCAGATCAGCACTTTAGGGAGATGCTACGACTCGGATTAAGCTAAAACTGTTTACGATGGTACAAGTTTCAACGATAGTTGTCCAGTTCGGTTCATGGGCCATCCGAGCCCAGCTTCCAACCGTTATTATTATTATATAAGATTTCGCTCTAATCCGCGCGCCCATTTCGTTACCGAAGCACTCCGCGAAAGTATATGCATTATTACTCCACTTAGATGCTACAACTATACTTGTTTCCCAAACTTTCCGTATTCCTAACACACTTCTAGAGTTGTAAGTAAAATAACACAACACAACAAGTACAGCTGTCTCATTGTCTCACTTTGCACACTTACATTAATTATAGTAAATATTTACAGTTTTCTTTAAAATTAAGATAACTTAAATATAAATATACTTTTTTCTTTTTTTTAAGAGAGAAATCCTCTCTTCTACATGTGTAGACGGCAGTATTTACATTCTATTCGCCAAATAGCCAGCTTTCATATGTATCTTTTGTATCCATACTAGATATTATAGTTTCTGAGAAAAACACTAAATTGTGTAAATTTTTCATTACTTCATTACAGCCAAATTGAAGAAGCCACAGCAATACTACTATAATAAATAAATAGTCGGAAATATCCAAATTTGTCCATTTTTTTCAAGTGTCCATTTTTCATGAATACTTGATTAAAGATTGTTGAAAAGTAATTATAAAATATGTTGGAAGGAAATATTTGGGTAACACCCTGTAGTTAACGAGTGTGTGATCAATGGTTCACACCACTTACAAATTGCTGTTGAAACAAACGCAACCGTTCCACGAAACCCTAAACAGCGTGGAAACTTTAGTCAATAACTTCTGCGAGCCGAGAGATACAAGATTAATTACACGTTGGATTCGATGATGATTAATATGATTTATCGATGATATATTACATTCTGATTCCAGAACTATACATTAGATTATTGCAGCCTTTCTATTAGCAATACAACGAGCGCCCCCAAAAACACGCCGCCCCGACACTTAGACATGGGGGGTTGGTATAAGCGCGTGTAGAAGAGGAGGGGCGGCATTTAACCTGCCGCCCTCTCATCGTAGGGCGGCCGCGAAACAACAAGAACAAACATTTTAAATAAAATACACGGGGCAACCTATGCTTTCGCATCGAACGGTAATGAAATTTACATTTTAATTGCTTCCGAATGCTGGGGAAGAAGCAGGAAGGGAGAACAAAACTGGGAAAGGGAATCTTCCTGATAACATTACTTTAACGCCATCATATATTTGGAGCCCATTAACTCTGTAACGCCAAGTTCCGAATACGGTAAGAATCATGGGTCTATATGTATACATTTTAAATTCCCATTTAAATATGTTACATTATGCACTTAAATGTCCATTAACGGGTCCAGGCTATGCTCAAATTTACGATGCATTATGCCCCTTTTGTTGTTCTTTTTACATCTCATCTCTTTATTTATAGTGCATAAACCATGCTCTGTATACATAATTTTATTATTATTCAAACAGCGGACATAATACGTTATATAATTAAATATATTTTTTGGGATTGGTCACGGTAATCATGAATAGTTTCAAACAATTCTTACCTGTGTTGACGCATTGTTCCGTGAGACAAAGGTTCTCATTTTTGGACCAAACTGTGACTCCGACGAGGACAATAGCTGCTACCAGGACGAGCAGAAGATTGACAGCCAGTAGCACAAGGACCGGAAGTCTGAGGGAACTGTCCGAAGTGATGCTGGAACAAAAGATCATTATGATTATTATATAGAGCGTTATTATTAAATATCTTTTTTTATATTCGTAGGATTCCGCAAAACTGGGGCGCAAGTGGAATTTATCTGGCGACCCGTTTGATGCACAATAAGATTTTATCTGCCGCCTACCCCCAGTGTGCGCCGAACAATGGTGAAGCCGCCCCCACGCCCGGCGCGACCGGAATTAACTTAAATTAAATTGAATGCTGCACAGCTTATAGTGCACAATTCATTATCATCCCATCTTGTCCCTAAATTAAATCTATTAGTCCTGGACACTTATTAATGGCCATTTGCATATTGTACCACTCTGGAACTCCGTGCAACAACAATTACGTTCCGCCCGTTATCAAATCCTGAATCCAGGATTCAGGATTTGAGAGAGGCGTCTGCCTATCCTGCGAACAGCAAAGATTTACAATCATTGTGCCAATTATCATATATCTTAATACTTCGAGTGCATCTCCAACGAAGTACGCAATTAATATCGAGGATCTACTTGATGCACTATTGAGTTTTATATGGAAAGACAACGAAGAAACGTGAACCTTAGCGGCAGGATAATAAAAATAATGGGCTTCGGGATAGCAACCTGCAACACTCCCAACCTATCTGCGCCATTGAAAAGCCATTCCTCTTCGACCCAACGATACGCCCCACCTGATCTACACAATGCCTCGATCATTACGATAAAAACAGCATTGAGAATTTTTTTTTCCAAACTCAATTATTTCAAATTTTATTACGTGCAATTTCATTACAATTTTAGCCTTAATTTTCACATCAATTTAAACATTTTATTTTTTTTCGGAAACACGAGTTTATTTGCTCAACAGACATTTTCAATAATAGGTAATTGCAAATTAATTAAAGTCATTCCTATGTAAAGGGTAAGACGGATATATTCGTCACTCGTCCGCAATTTAGTATATTGTAGATGTTTTAAAAGAATCTTTTTAGATATTTAACGTCGTTTATAGCATGTAATTGGTGCATAATGTCTGTGTAAAGTGGTTTGGTAGGAGAGTTATAGTCGTTGAATAGGTAGCTTTATACATGTAGGAACATAATTAAGTTGACTGAATAAGTGGTATATGGGCTGAAAGAAGAACAAGAAAGCTGAATGTATGCATATATTCATAGGGAAACGTTGATGGCAGCTCTTTGCGCCGCTGAAAAATGAATGGGTCGGATGTGAAAGAAAGTGGAGGAGGCCTTATGCAAGTCTTCAATATTGCAACGAGACGCAGTGATTTGTTCGCGACCGAGCCTCGCCACGCCGAAGGGCTTCCATGTAACGGGGCAGGATTTGCATGGACCTCCTTCGGTCCTTGCATGCATAATGAGTAGCCGATTATGTCCATTGGAAATTTATGTGTTGGAAGACAGTAAATCAAACATCGTGTCCAGTGTAAACAGCGCGCAATATTAAACAAACAATCAATATTTAATTGTGTGTTTTGACAACGGCACCAATGTATAAATAATTACAAAACCGTCGGCAATGTTCTATTCATTTTTATTGGTATCGATAAAAAAGGATAAAAAGAAAAGGACAACAATTAAAATTTACACAAACAATTCCTATAAATATTAAACTAATTATTGTCATTTAATTAATATCAACTATTAACTCAATTTTATAATGTTAAATTTCTTAAATTTGTTTCTATTTTAAGGATGATCCATACAAATTTAAAAAAAAATCCAATAGAAATTTGTAAAAAAAATACCAAACATAATTTGGAAATGCTCGTAGTAGTAATATTTATTATAATAATAATGAGTCCGAGGCTCGAGGGCCAACACAGAAAATACACACGAGATAATACAGAGAAACTTACATGTTATTAAGACACAAGGGTAGCGGAAGTGAAGACAGGAAGTAAGAGAGTTGCCGCTTATATACCCTAACCAGGTAGAGCCCTTATCAGACCTTCCTGGAATACCAGCTGTGGGTTGGAGTGGGGCGCACCGTAACGGGCTTGTAGGTGACGTCATATAAGCGGGCTGGAGTGAGCACCACAATAATAATAATAATTAAATTTATTGGCCAAAAAACAGGATACAAAAGAAAATAAAACAACTCCAATTAAAAAAATGTCCGAAAAAAGAAGTACACAATATCATATGTCTGTCTAATTTTGTTTAGAATGTACTAGATTTGACATTTCATTCATATAAACTGTAAAGTGAATAACTTGAAATGTTTTGATGTGACGTGTGCACTGGATTTCCCGGAACCATTCTCAATGCCAAGAGGAGAAACGAACTGGTGCAAAACAAACACGGAAACATAATCAGCTTAGATGAGGAGAAAGTGCGTTGCGCAACCGACTTTCACACAGCATCACTCCCCGTCTGGGCTACTGGTGTTATTATCCAACGCGGCTACAATCTCTTACGTAATAAAAATCACGGGGGCGAAAAGCCGGTCGCAGCGACAGCGGTAGCGCGAAAAAAAAAAGGGGACAAACAGGGAGGAAGCAAAAAATAATAGGAACTGACAAAACATCGGTGGCATTGCACATCCATAAACAATGTGCGCAGGGGGGAAAACGGGTCCGGCAAGCAGAAATAATAATAATAAAGGAGAGAGAGAGAGAGAAAAAAGAATGGTTTCGGTAAAAACGGAAGGATCGGGCCGCAATAAATCCGTTGGCTAACGATCCTTAACCATGCAGCCGACTTGCAATTTGAATTATTGCGTAATTAGGGGGACATCCCTGCGTGCGCGCGTCTCACACATCCCGGGGGGAATTCCCTCGCTCGTATTTCGTCAAAGAGTGTTGATTGAGCAATTTCACAATGCACCGATTTCCTACCAATATAAGCGAGACGATATAGTGGAAGTAATGTAAAACGATTGTCGCCCCGATTATGAACTGGAACGGAGCTGATCGCAATTAATACAGTCGGATGGGATGCTGTAGGATTGGATGGAATAGGATGGGATAGGATATGATGTTGGCGACGATGATGATGATGATAATGTCGTTGCGCGCATCAGAAAAGGAGGATTCAATGATTTCCGCTGTTAAGTTGCAAATAAGCCGATTCGCAAACCCGACAGATTGTCGATAAAACGTTAAATCTAGTTTATGTCAGGCTCTTTTATTTGGTAGCAAATCAGCCAGTTCCACTCGTTTCCCTGTCTTCATTATTTCTTTATTTCAATCAACCGTTAATTGACAATCAATGTTTTAACCGAGTTCATCTCTAAACGCAATTTGTTACGTGTGTATGAAATTTGACAAACTAATTTTACTTGGAGTTCAATTACTTCATAAGTTACCAAGTACACGTACTTCACAAGTTATCTGTTAAATTACCTTGTGGAACGTTGTCGTTCCTACTACATGATTTATTCAATTCAAGGTCATAAACAAAAATTTATGTTTATTATCAGTTATTATTATTACTTTGGTCAATAGGATACAAAAGTACTGAAAAATAAATACATTTATTGCAAATGGCTAATATTGTAAAATATTACTTGTCAAGTATCGCATACCTATAACTCTTATACTTTGCATATTGAATTCGACTCTATGATGTATTAAATCATTATAAAAGTGATATAAATACTAACATGTTTAAAGGCTTCCAAACACCCTGAATGGGAAGATTATCGGTTTATCTCCTGTGCAAAGTAAAGGATGTCCTTCATGTATAGTTTACAAGAAAAAGGAAGAATTGACAGTTTAAATTGCTTATTTTTGTTTGAAATAAGTTACATAATATGAAAATCCATAATATCGCTGAGTATTTATGATGTATTAAATTATTATAAAAGTGATATAAAGACTAACATGTTTAAAGGCTTCCAAACACCCTGAATGAGAAGATTATCGGTTTATCTCCTGTGCAATGTAAAGAATTGACATTGAAAGAAGAATTGCTTTTTTTTGTTTGAAATAAGTTACATAATATAAAAATCCATAACATCGCTGAGTATTAATAAAGAAAGAGAGAAAGATGAAGGAAGCTATTAACAGAGTTTACTTGTCTCGATGAGCGTTGCGTAATTTTTTAACGACATAATTAAGTTCGCTTCGATGTGATACAATAAACCGTGGCTTCACGCTTTTCACTTTGATTGTTCGCGATTGAGCAATTCGCGGCAGAAAATTTCTAATTTTTCGTACGCCGTTCGAGGGAAGCGGCAATAACGGCAGAAAATAATAATAATAAAATAAAAGAAGAAAAACAAGAGATGAAATAAGAGGAAAAACCGAACGCAGAACAAACAGCGAAATCGCCGTGTGCAGCCGAAACGGAATGATTTGATTACATAACGTGGTCACCACCGGTGGCGAATCGATTTTTAATTTGCATAAATAAATTGCGTTTCATTTACCCAAAAAAAAAACATAGGGATGAAAATAAAAGCAACTACAACGGAGCGACGCACACGGTATCAACAAAAAAAAAGTAATGAAAATGAAAATTATTTTTGCGAAATGAACGATCATTCCATTTCCCAATATTTCTATCTAGACTTCTCTCCAGTTTCCACATACATGTACATAAATCGTTTGCCGACTTTCTCGCCCTATCCTTCTCCTCTCATACTACTTTTTCTACCTTATATTATATATATTTGAGTGTGTATATGTATACATATATAGATATATGTGTGTGTATGTATTCCGCTTGCTACCAGGTCAATGGGAGATTACATTGTGTGTTGGCCGAAAAGAAAAGCGGATCGGGGAAAATGTAGTGGCAGCGCCAGCATTGAGTTACGCAAAGTGGTTTCGTAACTTACCTGCCTCCGCACTTCTTCTCATCGGGGCTGCTGCCGTTCGGCGCGGACACCTGCAACATCAATCACTCGATCATTACGCAACCGGCAAAAGGGGGACTCCCGGTACGTGTTTTTTTTTCTACAGAAGGAAATGAAATTGATCTAGGATTGGATGTGGATATGAACTGTGCGAACCAGTGCTTCTCTAACATTTACTAGTTCGTTTACATTTTGATAAATATATATGTTGTTCAATACTTAGGATTATTGTAGTAAGAAGAAGTAAGTGGAGTTAATAAGAATAAGTTAGTTAAAACACGTAGTAATATTTAATCATTTGGCGCCTTTCCAAATATATTGGATTCATTATATCTATTATAGTTTTCCAGTAAATCAATGAAATGTGAAAACACTGCTTTTTGGAGCATTTTTTAAACTTTGAACACGAATT
>NW_017097357.1:0-4138 GCF_001412225.1 Nicrophorus vespilloides | reverse complement strand
GAAAGCTGAATGTTTGGGGATTGTAACGAGTATTTACATATTATTGTGGTTTCATCCGTTTAGCAGTAATTTGCGCTTAAATTTGAAAAAACGTTTTAAAAAGCAGTGTTTTTACATTTCATTGATTTTCTCGGAAACTATAATAGTTAGAATGAATCCAAAACATGAATATGAAAGGTGAATGTTTAGGGATTGTAACGAGTATTCATATATTATTGTGGTTTCATCCGTTTAGCAGTAATTGATGTTTAAAATTGAAAAAACGTTAAAAAAGCAGTGTTTTCCCATTTTATTGATTTTCTCGAAAACTGTAATAGCTAGAATCGATCCAAAAGATGCATATGAAAGCTGAATGTTTAGGGATTGTAACTAGTATTTATATATTATTGTGGTTTCATCCGTATATTAGTAATTGGCTTTTAAAATTGAAAAAACGTTAAAAAAGCAGTGTTTTCACATTTCATTGATTTTCTCGAAAACTATAATAGTTAGAATGAATCCAATATATGCATATGAAAGCTGAATGTTTGGGGAATCCAGCAACTATAGATACATTCCTGTGCTCTTGCATATTTTTGGTAGGTAGGCGTAGTAATATCAAGTTTGGAAACCATGGTCGTACCAGAATGTAATTGTTAATCCCTTGTGAATTATGTAAGCACAGTCAGTGGCAGCGTTTCTTAAGAAGATTCCCCTCCTTAGCTTACGGAATATTATATTAGTTTTCGCTAAATTTACATAAAACCATCCTGCATAACCACGACATTTTATACAATCGTTTCTCAACCATTTTCATGTAGAGTTGAATGTTTCCGCGATAATATTATAAGAATTAAACATTAGAATGTGATTTCATTTTGTGTGTAAAAACCGTATGAAAGAAAATAAACAAAATGAATGGCAAAAATCTTTATTATTTTACAAATATGTCAATAAAAGTAAACGTAAATACATATAAAACCTGCTTTACTAATCTCCTTTCCTTACAAATATGTATCCGTTTGTACATGTTTTCTGTTCGTCTTTGCACGTTTTTGCTGCAAATGATAAAAGCCCGATATATCATTTGCACATCATCCCGAACTATCAGAAATTTCTATGATTTCATCAATCGTTTGTTCACGAAACAATTCCCTCAAATCCATCATATATAAAAATTTATTAGAGAAGCAACCGCCTTTATCCGCCACAGCTTGCAGTTTATTACGTAAAACATTCGGATCCAAATCCCTCGAACCGGACGTTTCCTCGTCCATCGGAATGTGCTGAAGATTACTGCGACTTATGAATCGCGAAAACCAATCTTTGCCTGATTCGAACATCTCTTCAGGATCATCGTAACTCAAATGCGCGCTTTGATTCTTGACCAGATAAAACAATTCCCTGGCCTTCTCCAGTATTAACTTCTTGGTTAAAGGCTTCTTCATCGCATTTTCGGCGTAAATCCAAATCACGAGTATAAATTCCATTTTCATCATGGTCATGGATAAAGAAGGTCCATTAAACCCTTTGCATTTCTTTCTGTCGCGATAACGGATAGATTTCAGCACGTTCGGAATCAAACCGTACGCTTTCGCTATTTCCACGGGCTTCTCACCGTCATCGAATCTTCGCATAATCTCTAATTTCGTTTGTAAGGAAAGTAAAGCTTCGTTCCTTTGGACTGAACTAATCGATACCACATCCTTATCGCTCATTATTGTAGACTAAAAACCACGTACACATTTAAATACAACACATATAAATCGTTTTCTTTTAACAAAAATATACTTACTTTATCTCTCAAAAAAACATTTAACAACACATAAATACAAATCTTAATAACATAAAATATCAATCACTAACAACATAATAAAACTAGAGGACTACATTCAAACAAGATTCCCGATGTACTGACTGAAAGAAAACGATGCAAAATTCGATTTTTTACGATTTAAAATAAAAAGTTCTCAATCAATTCTTTTGCAATGAATCTTCAATAAAGCAAAAACTAATTCAATACGAAACGAATTCTAAGAATAATAATTTTCGATATTTAATTATATCATTACAATAAGTAATTACTTAACGAATTAATTTGATCAAAGAGGTCAACAAAACGATAACTTTAAACCTGTTTGAAATATCTATTAAATGTAATTAATACAAAGCGATTTGTAATTGCCCACAATAACATTTAGTTTGCTGAATTTGATGGTAAATTTAATTATCTTTGAATGCATTAATTGACAAAGTCAATTCTAATTGAATCAAAAATGATTTTATTTAAAGTATTTAATTATTTACTAGTTTAGTTAAAATTAGACATAATTATTTTACTTACATTTTTAGAAATAATAAATTATTTCAATATCTTTTATAAATGATTTCAATGCATAATTTTTAATATAATAATGAAAAATAATGATTTTCAGAATAATCTGCTTAAATATGATAAAAAATCTGTAAATTCTGTTTCTGTAAAATATAATAAATATTCAAAATTTAACGATATTTTTAATGATTTTTTTTTCAATAAAGCGAAATGATAAAACAGTAGTAAATCGCCTCTCGATAATCTCTTATAAAACATATATAAAAAAAAAAAGTTACACGTTCTATAGATCAATCAGGAGATTTGTTGACGAAGGTTACGAAATTATAAGAACATTAATAATCCTCGTGTATTCTCAGTCAATCGTGAGCCACGCTATAAACTGATTTGATATTAATCTCGGAACGGATAATTCGAGAACGCTCGACTAATTTGGCAACTGGATTGTAAGCAGATCTTCGATTCCGAACATATTTACCAATTAATCAGTTTATTTTATGTGCAAATCTATTTTAATCCTCGCGTAAATCGTAGATTGAAAACTTATAGAATAATCTTTAGATGTTTGATAGCAAAAGTTGAGTCGAGGAATCGAAAATGAAATAGATTCCGTCCATAATTAATCATTGAGTAGTAGGTAGGTAGGTAGGTAGGATGGAAGTCCAAGAAGTTTCGTAATGGAATTATCTCCAAGTTGGGATCATGTAAAGCGATTACGTGAAATGGATTCATCTTCGATTTATTCTCTTAAAGGAGTAATCCTTCAAGTGGAAACGTCATGCAGATAAGGATTCAATCGGAAAGGTCTTCCATAAACGTCCAACGTCTGCTAGTTTAGATCCTAAAAAAAAATAAAAATAAAAAACTGAATCAATACTAAAGTAACAAAGTGGTTTAACCGTACGAGTTGATCTATGCGAGCAACGAATTTTATGTCTGTTAATGGAACGAATTCTAACAACAATTTGTTAAATTATTATGTAAATTTGCGCATAATGCAATGATAATATTAACAACAACAACAATATAGAATGGATTCGAGTTAATTTAGTGATTCCTGTTGTAATCCCCACTAAATCCTCTCTCTCTCTCTTTCCGTCAATCCTATTGTTATATAAACTGCATCCATCTCTCTTTCTCTCGTGCACACTCTAAACATGAATAAATAACGTGTCATCATTGCCGACTGCTCCTTTTCCCACTGACCGAAACTTTTACCGGCGAATGCATAATTAATTAATATATCCTCGTTAGATGCCTATAAACCAGTGGTTTCCAAATTTGATGTTACTACGTCTCCCTCAAAAGTATGTAAACATTTGGCGTCACCCCAACCCCCTCCATTTCATAAAAGGAATTTTTCAACTTTGAACGCGTATTACAGCAATATGGATAAGAGCACAGGAATGTATCTATAGTTTCTGGATTCCCCAAACATTCAGCTTTCATATGCATCTTTTGGATTCATTCTATCTATTATAGTTATCGAGTAAATCAATGAAATGTAAAAACACTGCTTTTTCGAGCATTAAACTTTGAACGCGTATTACAGCAATATGGATAATGTATCTANAGTAAATAGTTTCAAAATTTTAAAAATGTGAAAACACTATTTCGAAGTTCAATTTTTCAACTTTGAACGCGTATTACAGCAATATGGATAAGAGCACAGGAATGTATCTATACTTGTTCACATTCCAATCATATTTTTTAACTTTGAACGCGTATTACAGCAATATGGATAAGAGCAAGGAATGTATCTATACTTGCTGGATTCCCCAAACATTCAGCTTTTATATGCTATGCATTATTCGAATCTATTAT
>NW_017097356.1:0-1483 GCF_001412225.1 Nicrophorus vespilloides | reverse complement strand
TTACAGACAAATGGATGAATCCACAGCAATGTATGAATACATGTTACATTCCCCATTCACGTTCTTAGAAAACTTATTTGATCCATCGCGTTTTTTTTATGAGAAATCTTGTTTGGAAATAAGCAATTTCGTGCGCTGATTATCCGACCCGTTAATTTGCGTCCAGGATTATCTTCCTTCCTTTTTCTCTCTCTCTATTCTTTCATTCTGCTACGTTTTCCTCCGGTCGAAGGAATCGCAGTCTGTTGCCCTAATCTTGTTCTCGCTTCTTCCACAGAATCGTCTCTACTCCCCAACGCGCGCACGCAAAAGAAAAAGGGAGTCGTGCACCCTTCGGTCGACCGTAAAACGGTGTCTGTTTCCCTAATGACGGCCGCTTATGTGCGGAAGCAGATGACGGATGGTCTGCGAGGGGTGCGAGGGTTAATTTTCGGACCGGATAAATACAGTTAATATGGTAACACTGACAATAAAAAAAAAAGAGGAGAGAGAATGCATAAAACGATGATATAGATGATGAGAGAGAGAGAGAAAGTTGAAAGCTCGGAAAGCGTGTAATCCGACGTCTCCTCCCCTTTTTATCGCGGCTGAATAATTCGACACTTTGTCACAGATATTTATTAGATGAGGCCCTGCATGTTGTCTGCCGCTCACAATTGCCGGAGGAGGAAAGGGCGCTCTTTTTTTCTGTGTGTGTGTGTGGGGGATGATGCGATAAAACGCGCACATCCCGATAATTGGGCTCTGTTTTCGGTCGTCGTTGCGGTTTTGACAACAGATGGCACAACATAACTGCAACGATGATCGTGTGGTGAGGGATGAATGTCGTTGGCGTTGATTAAATTTCTTTATTGCTGATTAATAAGCACAGAACGTGATTGCCTCTGCTGGATATTTACGACCCGGCGAACACCTAAATCATTCCCCATAAGTGCCCTAACCACTTAACAGATAGCAACTTTTGCTCTTCCCCAGTTTCCATTTCCATGGATGGATTCGATGAATGGTTGGTTACTAAGCTTCAACTCCCCAACTTCTCATTCGAACGTAAATCACGCGATAGTTTCATGTATACGCGAGGAATCGACACAAGTTTACAAATCAATAAAAGTTAGGAAAATTATTGAGTTTTAACATAATTCTATACATATTTATAATTTCTATGGTTTCTAAATTGCTTTAAAGTTTTCAATACAATTTTCGTACATTTTCCAAATAATTTTAATAATAGATGTAATTCACGTTTAAAAATGAAGTAATGAAATTTCGAAAAATTAACGCTCGAAAAAGTAGTGTCTTCACATTTTATGTTTCTCTTAAACTATTATAGATGGATTGGATCCGAAAGATGCATATGAAAGCTAAAGAGTTGGGGAATGTAACATGTATTCATACATTTCTGTGGATTCATCCATTTGTCTGTAATTCACGTTTAAAAATGAAATTTCGAAAAATTAACGCTCGAAAAAGTAGTGTCTTCATA
>NW_017097355.1:41673-61792 GCF_001412225.1 Nicrophorus vespilloides | reverse complement strand
GAAAAGTAGTCAGAGAACCGCTATCTGAGTTTGGTAAGATGAAATTAGAAACATTTCCCTATTACCCAAAAAAAAATCATTTTTACCCCATTTTGGGTAATTTACCCCGACCGCTTCTCTAAATAGATTTGAAATGAAACGCCCAAATTTGTCGATTGGTTTAGATCCGTTAACAAAAAAATATTATGATGAACCAATAAAATTGTTAGTAACGAAGAAATACAAGTATTGCCGATCCCTCTTCAAGCGTTTGGCGATATGATTCGCAGTTGCAACTACATTTTTATGACTCTCTTATCTCGTTTTCGAAACTCATTCCTTTTGTGGTCCAATAAAAACGTGAATTTGAATGGAATTTATTATTTTCTTGAGATCAAAATGAGATCTTCTCGTTTCATGAAAACATAGCTAGTGTTGATTTTATTATTGACGATGTAATTTCTAATTATTATAAAACAAATAGTCTGTTTTAAGAAAACAAAAGAAATCCGCTGTTGATGTTGGAAGATTACAAATGAGCAGATAGAAATCTCGGATTCATGGAAACCGCGAAGAGTTAGGTGCATCAATACAAATTTCACGACGCAATAGGAGAGGAAGAAAAGCTGGTAGATCGTAGGAGATAAAGGAACGTGGAAAGTATTGAATGCAAACTAGTCGGTTGATGCATCGCTACCGGTAAAATATAATAAATGACAACGATTGCCTGTGTCAATCACAGAGTCCTGCCATTTTCCTTGAGCCGCCAGCAGGAAACGATTACAGGTACATACGTATACGTACACACGCACATTGCATACGCATTAAATAAGCGGCAATTTGAATTTAGCGAAACTATACTTAGATAAACGTGCGAAATAGGGTGTTGGAGGATACCCCGAGGGGCGGCAGTTGCTCCATCATTTTTCATTATACCTCGCGAACTCTTTCGCCCATCGGGCATTGTTATTTACACTCTGCAATTACTTTTCACGCAAAACGAAACGAAACGTACGCAAAGAACGAAAAATAAAAAAAAATAGACGCAACATAGGAATAAAAAGAAGAATCGCCTTTAAACACATCCTATTATTGCATAATAATTACGAGCGACTGCGAGGATTGCATAATTGGCGGATGAGAGACACGGCGCTTGCAAAACATTTCTTACAAACTTTACTAACGATTCTACCGTTGACCGATCGATTTTGTTGGAGGTTTTTTGTTGATGTTGTTGCTTTTGCTGTTGCTGAGACCATTTGGAGACATCGGGTGCGCTTCTAACCTGAATTTTCCGCAAAGTTTTCCGGTTACAATATTCGCTGCAGCGACGTAACGGAGCTCGCTTTCATAAGATTGTTTCGTTAATTGAAACCCGTACTGGGGATTAACTGTAACGAACCGCTTGAGATGTAATTGATTTCATCTGAAACCACATACATCAAAAATGACGGCAATTTATTTCATTGCGTTGCGCTGCAATATTGTTCGGAATTATCATATTGTTGCGGCCACCGAAGAAACCTTTAACAGAGTGGCACAGCTTTACTACTATGCAAATCATTGGTTCCGACGTTTATGTCATTATTAGAAATGGATTTATATTTGCTGTTTTTTTGCTGCAGCTTTTATTACTTTCACGGAATATCTATTACTATTTTTTTTTCTGTTTGTACATATTGAAACACGTATTATTGTGTAACCACACTATTCTACAATAAGCCAGCTCGCGCGACTTCGTTTATCAGACGAAGTAGTGTGGTTTCACCATTAGAACATTTTTATACTCACGACCACAAACACATTTGACACTATACATTTAATTACATATTATTATTTCAATATGACACGCATCAATCTTTTAGTTTAATAGTATATATTCAATGAAATAGTCTTAAATAACAATTATATAATCAAGAAAATCCCTAGGCATAAAGCAAACTCAACTAGTTTGCATAATATAATACAAAACATCAACTAATAATTACTAGACAAATTCATCAAAATTTCGAAGAAAACTGGAAATATTATAGTGAATAGGAGATAATAAGTAAATAATAACATGATAATCTCATTGATGTGAAAAGAATTAACTTAGAAATATTACACAACAAAAGGAACAAGTTTATATTAATTTTAGGATATTTTATAGAATTTAAGCAAAACTTAATTCGATCTAAGACAATATTTCTCAATACAATTATGAATTAGATATATTGAAATTATTTTGAAAATTTAGTGTCGTCTACATATGAGTTACAAATAAGCAGATTCGTTAGTTTTCCACGACACGCGTCCTTAATGTGTAAATATGTGTATATATTAACTAAAATTGAAAAAAAAANNTTCATAACAAACACTCACAATATTTGTATCCACATAATACCATTGCACTTGAACATTACGTTTCCATGAACTTGAGCAGAACAAATACCGCATGAATATGCTAAAACATACAAAAAATTTAAATAAATATTACTATGTATTTTTTTTTAATGGAACAACTTCATTTTTGTTTTCGACAAGAAATGTGTAGAAAAGCAGATTTTGTACTTTTCGTGCACGTCTTCTTGTCTAAGTTGAACGGAAGAAATCTCAACATTTGTATCGCTTTTTTTTGTGCGCAAGTTCATTAGTATGCAAAACGGAAATCCTTGCCATTTTACGAGATCTTTCATTTACAATCACTAATTGGTCTTGCAACAAGATGCCTATAGGAAATATCGATGGAGGAGGTTATATAATAGGAGAAATCGATCTATTGTTTTATAATTAAATGATAGTTTATGCTTCAATTGATGTTTGCTCTTTCTTGCAGCGTTACGTTGTGGAAATCGAACTTGGATTTGTTCGATGATTCGGAAATTCCCGATAATAATATTTGTAAATAATATGTTTCCTCTCCTTTTTCTTTTTTAATTCCTCGTAGAAATCCGATTCCACAAATGCGGATGCAGAGTCACGTCTTTTGGAAACAATTATAATTCTAGTCTGCTAATTTAACACGAAATATGTACATCATGTATTAACATATTGGTTATGTCACATGCATTATTCTAAATAGAAGCCGGACGTTATTTATTCTGGTTTGTTTAACTTTAATAAGGATAATGTAAACATTTTTTACTTTAACGTTTTTCAATAAATGATTGCTCCACATTTAGAAAATTAGCACTATTCGAATCTATTTGATTGTCAAGAAGAACAATTAATGAAAAAAATAATCATTTTTTCCTAATGTGATGTTTACTATTATTTGAGAATAGAATGTATACTTAATCTACTTGTAATTACTAATTAGTTAAGAATATGCCCACCCAAAATTGTGTGTAATTACATGGTGAAACAATTCCATATACAAATACAAATTTTTCCATTGTTATTAATATTTTTCATATGAAAGTACATCCGGATTTTTAAAGTATCAATTACGTATCAACATGCTTATACTTATTTAAACGATTCTTAACAATTCACATCCATTGCTAAAAAATCTATTATTGAAATGTTTAATTATATTTATGTATTTGTTTTCTTAAGTAACGATAAGTGTGATTAGAATTGAAATCCATCAAGAGGAAATCTTTCATAACACTGACTCATTAGAAGTAGGAAATTGCTCTCTACGAAATTCCTCAAGGCTCTTTAATAAATACCGGACTATTGCAACAAGAGTCTTATTGCAGAGAAATAAAAGGACAAAGGATGCAGCGAGAACGAAGAATAATAATAATAAAAAAAAAGGAGACGAAGAGGAATTGTACGAGAACACTTCAAATATCCGAATAGAATAAATAAATCATTCGAAGGTAAACATGTTGATAGATACATTTCACAAATCATTCTTTCATAAAGAAACAACAAATTATTACACACTTATGCTCACCTTAAGTCAATAATAATATAGCAATAGTTACTGTTGTTTTCTTTTTATTTGTTTTCAGACATATCATGATTCCCAGTTTACTTTTTCTAGAACCGGGAAACCCAATTTAATTATCAAAAATAGTTAAGAATTTTATAATTTTAGTTTTAACAAACATTATCTCAATTCATTCAGGTTAATAGAACTTTGAGTTTGATGATTACTAAGACAAAAAATATAGATATTGTAACTTCTTAATTGTTATTTGCAGTTTTTTTTAACATTATGTTATTATTATTTGTGGTATATCAAAGAAAAGTCAAATTTGAATTTCTAAAAATTCTGTAGAAAACAATTTCTGAACTTTCTTGATTGCAATTTTAAGTAATTTGGAATTAATCAATTTTTCAATGTATAGAAGTCAACCAGTCTGAGATTATGGAAAACTCCGGAAGAATAGGAATAAACACATTTTTTGATACTTTGTAAGTTATTCATTATAGATCTGTTACTTAATATTATAAACAATAAAATACAATTATGTGACTTTGCGTTCTAGAGTCTGTCTATACTTAATTAAATTTGTAATTGCAGTGGTTTAGAGATTTAAGTAAGGCGTAGTTTTTGAAAAAGCAAAGTAATGAGTCACTTTGTGTAGGAAGCTGCTCTTGAAATTCCTCAAGTCAATCGATGCTTAATGATGACCGGATGATCGTGATGCGGTGTCGGAAAATAAATAGAAGAAAAAAATGCCTCCGCAAAGAAGGTAGAGACACGGAGAAGGAGAGAGAGCAGCACCTAGGCATAATATAAAATAGGCATGACTGAGTAGCTCTTCGTGGTGGCAAACAAAAGATTGTTGATGAACGCTTTGCCGTGAGCGATGGCACAACACGTATAATGTACCTTACATATACATACAAGAAGTGACAGTGAGTTGGAATAATTTCATCATTATGTGTGATCCCTTGCTTCATCAGCGAGAAGACTTTCCGAGGTCCATAACCTCGCGACCATTTTATATCACACACACACATAGTAGACGTCACACAGACATACGTACACAAGACACTTGGCTTCTTTCATAAGGCTATATCGCAAATTATTATTTACATTTCACGAGAAATGGGAATGATGCTTGTAAATAGTTACGTGTTCCGGTTTGTTATCATCGTCTTCTGTTTGCTGCCGTCTCTACAAAACTATCAATAACATTATTACAAACACGACCCGACATCATTAAACAACAATTAAAACTGCTACGAATAAACAAATAAATGAGTGTACGCTGCATTTGCATAGGGAATGCAATGAAAAACGGCGAACAGGATATGAAAATTGATATTTTAATAAACTCTTTCGTTTTATTCATGCGCGCGTATATATTTTTTTATGGCACTCTTGAACTTTTCACGCCGTTATTGCCACAATTAATTAGAAGGTTTCACCATTTCGAATTCCATCGTGTGATTGCTGATGGAAATTGTGCGACGGCTTGTTTACTCATTGATAAATAAGATAAAAGTGAAAGAAATGAAGTTATTCTATTTCATTTCAATTTAATCGATGCTGCTCGTTGTTATTTTCCATGAATGCGGCCACCGTTCAAATGCAGACGACGGATTCATGTAATAACTGCCACGAAGATGTTTCATTATGGCTTGTCATTTGCAGGACTGAAATATAAATATACGTGTTTTTTTAATATGGAATTCAATTTAATTGAAAAACATTACGTAATACTACATTATTCACATTATAAATTGATATTGTTTCATCTACTTTAAGTACATTTATTTATATATGTAAGAAAGAGAGATGTAAGAAAGAACAACATTAAATTGTAAACTAAGGAAATAATTAGAAAAAGTAACATGTTTTAGAAGATTGTGTAAAATTTTCTGAGAAATAAGTTTTTGATAATAATAAGAAGTAAAACATAATTATTATTAAATAATCGTAAAATATTTATTTAAAACATTTAAAAACTTGTATATAAATAAAATAAGAACTATTAATACATTCAGAAGAAACACATTATATTTATATATTTTTTTACTGGAAAAGATTAAAGATGAGTTTAGAAAAAAATAATAATTTAATTATAATTTAAATTGCTTGCAAAAAAATAATAGATAAACAAAACTTACGTTAGCACTTGGAAATGCTTTGTTTGTCTTCTACGTACTAAATGTCTTTTTAATAGACTAATTTAATTATATTCGAAAGCAAACCTAAAAGTTTCTGGTTTTAGTCTGTTGTATATTTCTTTTTATAAATTATAATTATTTTTTGAATTCCATAGAAAACGAAATCAATTTAGTATAATAGTATTGATTTATTTTAAGTGATTCTTTGGATCTTACAGGAAATTAACATATTGAAAATCTAGATAATTTCTAATTAAAATAAAAGAACCTTGAGATGCGAATTTGATGTTCAAAGCTTAGAAATGTAAAGCAACATGTGGCGTGGATTGGTGACATGTACCCTTGTCTATCTTGGACAAATTGTGTAGTATTCAAGTAGAACGGAAACGATTTACTAAATAAATATGTATTGATAACAAACAGATTAATATTGCTGAAGTTTTTAATAATTTATCAGAAAAATACTTGTTTTTTCTTTTCTATATTTGTATTTTACTCAAGTTAAAGACGTGCGTGATTTTCTAGCAGTATGTGAGTTGAAGGTGATCCAACATCCTCTATTTACATTCCTTACGCTATTTTCATTTATGTTTTAGTTAATAAACAGTATGGTATTAGCATTTGCAGAAATGCGGCATTGCGTAAGAAGCGTGCCGCCACCTAAAGTTTAGAAAAATATCTTTGCGTCAGAATGAAATTGTGTCTCGCGCCGTTGTTGCTTATTAAATGCCAATCAAAACAGCGATAATCAGCGTGTCAGGAAGGAAAGACCAATAAAGAAAAGCATTACATAAAATCCGAACGGTAATTACAATGGGAAACACACGAAATATTGTGTGAAAGTTTTCGAGATGCTATTTGCTTTTATAAAATATGCTATGCAATTATACGTTGCGGGGTTCGAAGTCAAGTGAACCAAGACGGATTTTCTCTAGGTACGGGCGAAATAATAATAATAATAAGAACGATGATGATGGTGATGACAACGGAAAAAAAATACGTGGATGCAACGGACGTAGCGCAGAGAGCATTTAAATAAGTATTGAATAGAAAATAATTTCTGGACGCTCGAGTGGTTCAGAAGATATAAACCAGTTCAAAGAGGCGGCCATAATCGGAAATGTATTAGTGCCGGTGAGTGTGTACACGGTTTTTTGTTTTCCTCTTCTTCCTTTTTCTCTTCCTGTTAACGTAACCTTCGCTGGCTGAATCGTGATGTTGCTTACTCCGGTCCAGGCGTATTTATTATTTTAAAAAGGAGAAGGAAGAACAGACGACTAACACAAAAAAAAGGCTACACTTGTAATGATAAATAACTTTTGTTGTTCCTTCTCCGCGTATTCGTCTTCTCTCTCTCTTTCTTTCGCTACTTCAGAATCTTCGTTTCTCTCTCTCTCTCTCCGTCTTGGTGTTTCTGTTGCGAGAGGTCCGTTCATACCAGTTACTTCCTTTTGAGTGAGAATGCGGCGCGATCTTGAACTTTCGTGTTTAATTATGCCTGGCTCTTCCTATATACTTTCATAATGTTACATCCTGAATAGGAAGCCAAAACAGAACGGAGAGGCAGCCAGGTTGTTCCCTTTGGTGGAACGGTGTTGTAAGCGAATTGTGGATCCGATTTGGAGATGCAGCGAGAGTGAACCCGGTGTAGTAGTAGTAGTTAGTTATAAATGCCTCACGACAGTGTGATTTTATTAATGTGGGAGCCAATTATAGCTGCAGCGTGTCCACGGATAGAAGAAGTCAGAAAGAGATATAAGTAGAGAGAAAGAGAGAGAGAGAGAGAAGAGAGTTCACTTACAATTGGCAAACGCCAAGGGATAGAGAGATGATAATCCCAAACGGGAGGCCAGTTTTCGATGCAATCTATTAAAGCCCGATTTGCATTTTAT
This sequence comes from Nicrophorus vespilloides, assembly GCF_001412225.1. NCBI lineage: Eukaryota > Metazoa > Arthropoda > Insecta > Coleoptera > Silphidae > Nicrophorus > Nicrophorus vespilloides. The sequence continues at coordinate 53,906 of NW_017097355.1, read as the reverse complement.
CTATCCCATCAGCACGCAGCAGAACTCTCTATATATATATTTGTCCATTCATTGCACGGACTCCTCAACTCCTCTTCCTCTTCAACTGCTAGAGGTAGGCGCGAATCGACTCTCCGATTTATTTCCATTAATTAAATTCACCTGACGCAACTCCAATGATCAAGTTATTAAGTTGTCTCCTTATTTATTGCACATCTAACCAACGAACGTTTAAAATACAATCAGTGCGGCCCGATGAAAATTAACTTAATTGATGAAATATTTATTGCCTAGATATACAACTTTCAACTTGTCCGACTCGATGTAAATATTACTTTTATTTTCAGCCTTTTTCCAGTAATCTAATTTCCGTCCACTCGGTTCTCACCTGACAAATAGATCGGTTTTATTACATATTTTTTTTGTATTCAAAGGCCAACTCATTTTATTTTACGTACTTATATAACTGGTTTGTTCGTTCACGTTCAATCAATTATTAATTTGACAAGAATGCAATTAATAACTTACTTGATTCAAACATATTTCGAGAATGTTTGTATAATTGATATTTATTTATTTAGAAAGGTACAGTACATATATGAAAATACATAGTTTTCATTGATTATATAATAATTCAATTTGGTTTATAGTTCGAAAACAATTTGCTGAATAAGCAAGTTTCAATACCATTTAAATCCTAAAATTAAGTTTTAAGGAAATTTTCAAACAAATATAAGCTCAAATTATTCTTTATAAATTAAGCAGCATACCAATTACATGTTGATAATTGTGATGTACTTGTTTAATTGTGTCGGTTTTAGCTGTGTTCATATTTTATTACATCCCAAATAGCAAAAGGCACCGATCGCTATGTTTAAATTGACTTTAATAGTTCTAATAAAAAACGATTCTTAAATGTCAGTCATAATATGAGAGACGTACACTAAAAGGAAAAGATTATCAGAAAGAAAAACAAAATTAAAAAATAATATCTTATATAGTTTGGTCTTTCTATCATAATCTAAACTTTTGTAAACTACTATTCTTATTACTATTATTATTACTAGCAGATCTTTAAGACTGAAAATTTAGAGAGTTATGTTTCTAAAGTTCATTTAGCCAAAGCAGAATATATCTGATTTAGTGACATTTTTGACTTTATAGTAATAAAAAAGTATCAAAGTATAAAATGCATACTATTTTCTTCCATCTTCAAAAGGGTACACAAATAATTTGATCCGAAACAAACTTTTATCTAAAGACTGTTGAGATGTCACCTTTCTGAATATGTTTTTAACAATTCTGATATATTTAGGCATCGGCAATTTTACTTAGCGAAAATCGGCACAAACTCAATTCAACATAGGTTAAAGTGTAATCTTTTGTGTTACACGTAGTTTTTCGACTAAATGTATGCTTCATCAGATAATTATATACAATATAAAGTTTTAATGTGACTACAAGAGATGTGAAAGACTGCAGTTAATATAACAAATACTTATATAAAGAATTCGTTATAGTTATGTATACAATAAAGGTTATTTTATTTATTATATAAATCTACTGGTCTTCGTTATTATCTTTCAACGAAATATTATCTAACATAAATATTTTATGTAGATAAGATGTTAAACACTTTGTAAGAATTTATAACCCCATGAACATAAATTAATTAACGTATTTTACAGTCAACGGAAACTGTAAATCTAAATGTATGTAATCAATAAAAACTAATAATTTTGTTTTAATTATGGATATGCTATAAAACAAATTAAAATGAAACCAATAAAAAAAACGTATACCATTCATAACTTCTGTTACCTAATACAAAAATCTTATTTAGCATAATTCTTTGATATTTATGTAAAAAAGTATATAGAAATAGTAATAAAATATCGAAAATTAAAAAGAAACAGGAAAGACTAGTTTATTCGATTTCGACTACCGAAACTACAAAACAATGAATGTTAAAAGTGTTTAATTTAAAATTGGTCGCGTGCTGCAGCAGCAAAGAAACCCGAATGATTGTTTATTTGAATCGGCCAAGGTTATAAATAATAGTGAAACTGTTTGAAGCAATTCGTTCATGTACAATTAAGAACCTAAACCTTCAATGTTTTTATTTCGATTTCGCAAATCCAGTTTGAATTATTGCGGTTAGGAAATGAGAAAAAAAGTATAAATTAAATTCACTTTTAGACATGGAACTTGTTCCGTTGATGAAGATCGTAAAAATAGACACACGCTCGTGTCGATTTCCATGATCGCGTTTGGAATTGCAAATAAAATAGTGATCTGATATCAGACGCGAAAGAATCTCTAGAAAGGGAATGTTGCAACAACAACAACAAAATATATGTTAATAATTCGTGCATTCGTATAGATGCTATTAATATTTATAAGTGATAAATAATGGAAGTAAGATGATCTAAGAAAATCTAGATTATATCCGAAGCGAAGACAAAAGTAAATCATTGTTGATTAATTTACAGTTATCGCAACGATTGTTTGCATTGCTTAATTAATTATACCAAGCAGCACGTTAAACATTCACGTTTCTTATTGGAATGCTTAGAACCGGTACTCGGGTTGTTTTTTTCTCCTCTGTTTACTTATTTCAATATCGGAACGGTAGTTTTTTCTTTTCTTTCTTATTCTATTTACTTCTATTCCGCACAAAAGTCAGATGTGACCGCCCACGTGACGGTTTGTAATTGTTATTGAATAATTACATAATCTTGGCGGTAGCACCTTGCACAGTCGACTCGGGCTAATAAAGCCAATGAGCCTTAATAAAGCCCAATTGGTGGGTTCAGAAAGGTTATTGAAGAATACCATGGGGATATATGTATGTGTAATAAGTGTGGCGTCGCCTTAATTTCAATTGAATAATGGAAAATGAAAGACGAATGAAAGAATCCACAACAATGAAGCGTTGTACTTTGAGTGGGCGATCACACAACTAGTGCAAATACATTCAAATCCATCCAACCAACATACAATTTTTTTTCTGCTGTAGACGAAGACCGCTTTATGTATCTTCGAGCAGTGTTTTCGGAAGCGGACAAACGAAGGCGACTCTTCGAGTGGAAGCAAGACATCCGAATCATATAATATATAATGTTTACATTCGACTTGGAATTGTTGGAATCACCTCCTCCTTGAGTGTTGTTTTGCAATCTGGAATCCTTCTTCGGATTATTATATTTGTATTTATGTATGTGTGTGTTTGTCGGTTTGGCAACGTGGTGGAGAATGTTGGAATGCTGCCCGAGGAAGGAAGGAAGAAGGGGAGAAGAGGTGATGCTGTGTGTTGGATCAGTCGCTGACCTTGCAAGGAGAAGAACAACCGCGGCGCTCCCAACCACCGCACAACCGGATGTGCCTACACGACCAAAAAGTCACTCAACTGCTTTTTTTCCTCTGTCGTTTTCGTCAAAAAGCGACTAAAAAAAGGAGGACCGCGGCTCGGAGGGAAACGAGTCGGCGAGATTGCTCTCTGCTCCTTTTGCCTCCTCTCCATCTTCAGCCTCCTCGTATTCTTCGTCTTCTTCTTCTTCCACTCCACAGAGTGTTTCTTCTTGCCGCGCGTTCCTCCGCCCCATAAATTGTTATCTTAAATATCTTCAATTTCATTTAAATTTCAATTCAAATGTCAGCATTCCGACACTTTTATTTCCATTTTTTCGGTTCCTTCTCTCCTCTTCATTCTTGTGCACACTTAAAATATCAACTTTCATCTATTCTCCAGTAATCCAAAAAATGTATACGTATTTAACATAAACTTACTATTTATCTATGCATTCACTGATCTACAAATTATTTCTCTTAAATCAACTCACTAATTATGATTTAACACTCGATTCATACAATTATATCACATATGTTTTATTTTGCATTAAATAATGAAAGTATCTATTTAAATTATTTTTTAACTGAAGATCTTAATAATCAACATTATTTTTACTTTTTGATTAAAGCACATAAGTGTTTTACAAATTATTAAAGTTAACTAACGTGTAATATTGATGGTAACATGGATACTGAAGCCAATATGTTTTGATTGTATCTTCAAGAATTTATATAATTTACTAAAATCATGTGATATTATATAAGTAATATAATTAAAGTTATATCATCAACCTCTTTGAAATCCCATGTTGTATAGTATCTTTTTGATTAAACTTATAATATTTTGAAGTAATGATTTTTAAATTTCAAAGTTAGAAAGTTCGAGATGCAGATTCTTTTTTCTTTCCTTTTTAAAAAGCTTTAAAAAGTAACAAGGTATTTCTGCCGTTTTTATTGAATAATAAATCGAAATGTAGGTCTACCAGGAAGTAGGAAAACCGTTTCAAAAATAAACGGTAATAAAAAAAGGAAAATGCTATTTTTACAAACACGTCTATACTATATTAGTATGTACTAAAAAAAAAGAAAAGAGTACCTTCCCTTTTTTTTAGCAATAAAATCGACCTCGTTTGTACGAATTCTTCCGACGTCGCAATGCATTTCCTTAAGCATATTTCTTACCATTCTTTCTTTAAATACGACCACTAGCTCTAAATGTGTTCAACAATTGTTTTATGAGATGTGACAGGGTACTGCACACGACCGGCACGGCACAAGCTCAAACATTTGTTTAACGACGGTTTTCGTCTCTTTTCTTTTTTTATTTTTTTTTTATTTTGAGCATTTGACATTTATGTCGGCCGTAAAAATGTTAATATTAGCCACCGAAAAAGGTCTCGTGTGCACGCGTCCAAATAATTCTTCTTTCGGCTGAAAGACAGCGAGGTAAAAAGGGATTTTCGACGGTTCCGTTTGACGATAAAATAAGTAGTTCAAAGAAAGAACGAAAAAGAAAAAAAAAGCTTCAACAGAAAATCCTATCTTTTATCTCTGGAAATAATTATGATAAATGATTGTCCAACGTGAAAAGGGAAAATTGGGTCCCTTTCCTTTCCTTTCCTTTTTTTTGCCCAATAAACGTGTCGGCAAATTTATTTCCTTGTTTATTTTCAAACAAAACAAGGTCTGTTTGGAATCACATTAAAATCAGTTTATCCAATATAACTTTAATGTTAAACAATCGCATTATTTATGTAGCAGACGTAGCTCATGATTCTATTTAAACGGAATTAATTTGCATTTTAGGAAGCAACACGTAAAGAAAAAAATAAATATGTTTGGGAATAATTGAAGGCGTGTGAGGCAAATAATGATCGGTTTCTCGTTAATAGCGTGTGATGGAATTTTTGGTTTTCTCAGCTTTAAACATTAATATTCCGTAAACTGTTTTCTCGTGGCTATTAAAAAAAATAAAACTTCATAGCCAGTTTTATTTCCTCGATTCCAACAAATGAAACGGAGGAAAATAAAATCCGAGTCCTATAAATAAATTTAATGACCGAATGTAAACAGTAACAATAATGGCTTCTAAAAAAAATATATATTTTAAATAGCGCGCGCGTTAAAAAGCCTCAGACATTAATGGAATTGTCGCATCCGACTTTAATCGATACCATAAATTTATTGGTGGAGGCGGAAAACATCGTTTCAAATCATAAATTTGAATCTGCCTCTGTTATTTATTCATCATTCTTTTGCATCTAATTGTTGTTAACTTATGTGAATGTAAAAATTAAGTAAATCGTAAATTAAAGTTTTTGCCTATGCTAAAATGGTATTTATGGTAATTGAAACAAGTTAATAACTACTTTATAAACAATTCAAAAACATAACTGTTCAAATAAATTCATTCACTTTTATAATCCATTAATTCTAAATGAAGATATTTTTAATACTATTTTTATAATTCTCTAAATGTCAAAGTTAATTGATCGGAATTTCTGATTTGTAATTCTCATTCAATATAAAAATAATTTTACTTTCAATCATTTAAAACATAAATTCACATAACTAATATTTCACAATATAAAACCATAGTTAACTGAAAGATGTGTTACAGTTTTCTGGTCATTTGTTAGATCACTAAACAAGCTGCAAAAGCAATATATAAATGTAAATATATAACTATATTCGTATAGACATAAATGTAAGAAAACTGTTACTAGAAAACTAGGTAGTAATACACTGTTAATCTATAAAATACAGTGGAATCCTGAACATTTCCAGATTTTTACTCATATAGTAAAACTTATTAAAAAATACACATAATATGATATTATTAAGTATTCGCGCAATCAGGGATTTCTCTTCTCATCGTCTCTCGTTAAGCGAGTCATTTTTCTTGTTAAGCGAAATGTTCATTATGCGAGATGCTCGTTAAGCGAGGTTCCACTGTATATTTAAAACTATGTCATACAATTATGTGCAATAACAGCAGATGTGATTGAAAGCCTAGTGCTGCTATTCCAATGTGATAGTTTTAAATCTACTGGTCAAGAACTTAATAACCTATCGACTGAAATGTACACTCGGTCCTCTTTTTATGCGTACTCTTTTTATGCGGTTTTGAAGTTATGCGGTTTTTATTTCAAGAAGCATTTTTTTAAATAACTATTTTAGGCCATTTTGACACGTTTTGACACAAATTGAAAAGATGATAATTCTGAACGAGCATTCAAGTTTCAACGCGAGCTTCAGAATTGCATTTCAGATATCAGGAATTGTACCAAAAAAAATAGCAAAGCTATCGCAAAGTAGCACTGAGTATATTGTCAAAGGGAAAAAATCAACATGCGAAATTGAGACTAATTTTACTTGTGAAGAATCATTATCTTCAGGACATAGATCTGATATGCTGAGTATCTCTTCTAGTGATGAAAGTGATTTCGAACCAGTTCACAAATTATGCCGAACACTCTCATATAACGACGATAATTCGAAAGAAAAAAATGTGAAGAAAAATTAACTTTCATACAAATTTTCTGTATTTTCTTTTGTAAAATTTTTCCGTATAAATTTAGAAGGAATATGTTAAGATTATATTTTTCTAAAATTTAATAAACTTGTCTATGATTGTTAACGTTTTTATAAAATTATGAATAAACATTTCAGTAAGAATATAGTAAGACTAATTATTTTTCTGAAATTTAATAAACCTATTTTTATGCGATTTTCGGTATATTGTAACTCATTGATTTAGTTTTATGCGGTTTTAAAAAATTATGGAACATATCCTTTATTTTTATACGTGTGTCTAGTCCTGTTTTGTGCGATTTATTTTTATGCGTTTTCTTGTGGAACGTATCTACCGCATAAAAAGAGAACCAAGTGTATTTCATATTTCGATTTTTGTTTTAATGGAAATGAAAACTGGTACAATTTTTCTCAATCCCGTTTTGTATTTTCAAGTCATAAGATTAATGTCATTCATATAAACGGTTTAATTACACCTGGTCCTTGGATTTAACAATCTACATAATTAATCTCACTGACTTGATATCCTTAATATAATTTATATTAATACAAAAAATATAAAGTTTAATGTTGATTTTTGAGTGATTCTACATGTATATTTGAGAAATACATTGAATTTCTTCAATATATTAAATATCAAATAGGACGTAAATTTATGTATGATGTATGATTGATATGTATAATAATTAAATTTAAATTCATGACATCCGAAATAATTACATATGTTTTGGAATCGGAAACCCGTAGACGTTGTGGAATCAAACCATAAAAAGGATGGTAGGAAATAATACTAATGAAATATTTTAAATTAGGATGCGATAACTGGTGCTACTTATTATGTTGTGCGATCGTGGTTTGTTTTGCAGGCGAGGGAGTATAAATAATTCATAAAGAATAGGATCGTTCTTATGCAATTCCGTAATTTGTTGTACATCCACATATACGCATATACACACACAAGCACGCATTGAAATCCACTTGCGTTTTCAATTAGTATTCATGGGAGGTCCGAGCTTATAATAAACATATCATTTATTCGAATTGCTTATCGTTCGCCATAACAAATAGCGCAATTGATATGTATTTCTGTTAATTAAAATGGAGTCGACTCAAGTACAACGACATCGAAATGTAAATAGAGTGTAATGGGGCGCTAACATATGCTCCAAACAGTCGTCCTCCTTACTTCTCATATTTTTTGCTCTTCCTCCTCCTCCTCTTTCACACCAAAGACAATTACTTTTAATAACTGTCTGCTGAGACTGTTACACATTTCACTTCCTCCATATTACCGATTCGTTGTATTGGTGCTAAGTGACTTACTGTAAAATAACATTTCGTAATCATTCTACTAGAACAAATATGTCAGGTCATGTTTTCGCATTAATAAATACGACTCGGAATGCCTAAATGGTTTCGTAAGAGGCAGACAACAAAAGCGCGGATATTCTTCTTCGGTGGTGAAGGAGGAAGAGGAGGACTCCCCTTTTTCTGAATGAATCCTCTCATTTTTATTTATTATGAAAGGGCCAATGAAGTATGAATCCGGCCGGTTGTTGTTGTTATTATTATTATTATGATTCCCTTTCCATCGTTTATCACCGATAGTTTAATATGTGAGAGGAAAAAGGTAGATGCGGACATAAAAAAAAATAAAGGAACGAGAAGAGGATGAAGGAGAAAAAAAAGGAGAGACATGGAATAAAATAAAAGGGAATCCACGAGCATCGTGACCGATGCATTTTCGGCTTGGGTGCATGAGGGCGTAGCCGCACCAAAAATTCTTTGTCCTAAACCTGATCCACTGTCTACCTGCCTCTGGGCTCTCTTTCTTCCTACCCCGTCCCAAAGCGCCGAATGTGGACCAAAAAATCATCGGCATTACCTCCGTGAAATCACCGGTGCTCGTGAACTGAACACAACATTCTCTTTCGGCCCTCCGGACCACTGGTCGGCAATTTACACAACGCACTACTCCCTAATTCACAGGAAACTGCAGATAATTGTTTCGGGGCCGAGGCCCAATCTTTGCGGAATTCTCAATCAAAATACATTATCTTTCATTCCGTTGCACGGCCTCATCGTTGTTTTCACGTTATTACCTTCGGGTCCATCGGGATTCGAGGAGGTTCGACTTTAATTTCATTTCTAAACTACTAAATCAAACCGAACAATAATAATCACAATCTCAAAGGTAATTCCATTGTCGGATGTTTCTGTTTCTGCAATCCCATTGCGCTTCCTGACTATAGAAAATTTTAATTTATTACTGCATTCATCCTTATGACCCACACCAATATTCTACTTCATTTTATAATATCCTATTACAAATTACAACATTTTTTTATTCCTACAGTTTTGAAGAGTTAGTTTTCTTATTTGATTATTTTGATAAAATATAATGTATAAGACAAGGGTGATTGAAGTTAAGAAATACCTCTCACTGTCCTGTTTAAAAATGTCAAAACAAACTAAATTCTAATTGACCAAAATACCCGGACTAAGCGAGTAATTGCTGTGTATCACATTATACTTACAGATAAAGAAATACGAAGTTGAATCATTTATTTAAACATATATAAAGGAATAATACTATCTTATTAATAGATATTTCTATTACGCACAATGGTTTAATCGCATCTAAGTAATAACTTATAATAAAATATTATGCATTTCCTTCCGCATATCATTTAACTACATTTCTCGAGGTCATACAAAACGTTATAATATTTTTTTTTAAATTTAATGTGAGTATTCACACGATTTTGCTTGTTATAAGTATTGCAGAGTTGGTTTTCTTATTTGATCCTTTGATTATATTGATAAAATATAATGTATAAGACAAGGGTGATTGAAGTTAAGAAATACCTCTCACTGTCCTGTTTAAAAATCTCAAAACAAACTAAATTCTAATTGACCAAAATACCCGGACTAAGCGAGTTATTGCTGTGTATCACATTATACTTATAGATAAAGAAATACGAAGTTGAATCATTCATTTAAACATATAAAAAGGATTAATACTATCTTATTAATAGATATTTCTATTGCGCACAATGGTTTAATCGCATCTAAGTAATAACTTATAACAAAATATTATGCATTTCCTTCCGCATATCATTTAACTACATTTCTCGAGATCATACAAAACGTTACAATATTTTTTTTTAATTTAATGTGAGTATTCACACGATTTTGCTTGTTATAAGTATTGCAGATTTGGTTTTCTTATTTGATCATTTGATTATTTTGATAAAATATAATGTATAAGACAAGGATGATTGAAGTTAAGAAATACCTCTCACTGTCCTGTTTAAAAAATCTCAAAACAAACTAAATTCTAATTGACCAAAATACCCGGACTGTGCGAGTTATTGCTGTGTATCACATTATACTTATAGATAATGAAATACGAAGTTGAATCATTCATTTAAACATATAAAAAAGATTAATACTATCTTATTAATAGATAATTCTATTACGCACAATGGTTTAATCGCATCTAAGTAATAACTTATAATAAAATATTATGCATTTCCTTCCGCATATCATTTAACTACATTTCTCGAGGTCATACAAAACGTTACAATATTTTTTTTTAAAATATAATGTGAGTATTCACACGATTTTGCTTGTTATAAGTATTGCAGCATTCCATCTGCACCCTCTTCAACTTTTGTTGACTTACATTTCCCAACTTACCATTGATGTCTCACTATTTCGCACACCTGTTTTACGCTCGTTCATACAATTTGAGTCAAATTTGACAGCACCTTTCGCATGCTGCTTAATTCAATTTTACCACATTTTCACGACCAATTAAGACTAGACATATTAACGTTGTAAAAAAAAGTATTGAATTTAAAATTCACTCTGTCATTCTACAAACGACATGTTTATCAAATGCGGTTGTTTTCTAGTGTGTGTGTGACAAAAAAAAAATCCTAATTTTCCAACAATTTTCAATTAACTGTAATTTATTGTGTTTACGTTAGTGAGATGATAAATATAAAGTCACTTGGTGCCTGCAATATTTATGTGCATACGAGCCATAAAATGATGAAGTAGTTTGTGCAAGGTTCACGAAATAAATCATATATCTTGAACGTTAATAATTATTTGCTTTTCGCGAACAATATTTATTTCATGGAATACCACAATCTATGAAAATTTTAAACAATTTCTCAGCTACGTATCATTGATATCATTGCTCTGGCTACTAAAAAAACATTATTAATTTATTTATTTGTCTAGAATAAATGGAAATATAAAAGTATAATTCTTATTAATTGGAAAACAATTTAGTTCTAAATAATGTAACCGGTATATAATGAATAGTTCTTTTTTTCAAAATATATTGCTTCTAGTTTAATTATATAATTTTCAAAACAATAAATGTTTAAGTAGATTCAGGTAATATTATTGAAGGGAAACATAAATACTCATATTTCAGATGCTTATTTTGACATTTGAATTGTGATATAAAAATGTATAGAAATATTAATAGATCTAAAACGCATTAAAATCTCGTATTTCTTCATTGAAAATGACAGAGTAAATAGAAAAGAAATCAATATCGCAACAGTATTATTTAGTGCCATGTTTGAGATAAGTAAGATAAGATATAAATGGTATGTACTGTGTTATTACTATTATTATATTGGTGAATAGAAAAAAAAAGGAGCATTGTTATTAATGCGGTTTATTTATCCTATTTGGTGCGGTTGTGTATCTGTAGGTGTAAGATTGCAAGTTGTATAGATTTTAAAAGAATATTTTACGAGACGTGTGTGTGTGTGTGTTTGTGTGGAGATAGGAAGGGATAAGTATAGGAATTTATGTGTTCCGGTTGAAGTGCAAATGTAAAAATGGTCAGCGATTGTATGTAATAAGTGTGTGTGTTCTCTGAGATGATGGCGTGGAGATGGTGGTGGATCAAACACCCATCCAGAGCTAATGAACCTCTGTCCGGAGTCCGCAGTCCGAAGGAGGTGGACGAGGAGGATGAGGAGGAGGCTGCGCGATGGAACGGAACGGGTGTTTTTGCCGCGTAATCTCAACAACGGACGACATATTTCCTCCGAAGGCTCATTATTTCTCGTCCTTCGGGCCTGAACAGTCACGCTGATTGCTGGAACCAGTTACGACTTCCGCTTTTAGTGCCTCGACTAGCCACAGGTATACACAGTGTATATACGAGCTCCGGAGAAAGAGATTATAATCACAGGCCAGGATGACCGTTCGCTCCGGCACTATTATTATTACCGGGCTATTTTATGCCCTCTTATGATTTATGCATGTTATGGATGATCTGTTCATTCTATGGGAACTAATTCCATTCCTTTGCCCCATCTAAATGTTTACCTTCC
>NW_017097355.1:0-41658 GCF_001412225.1 Nicrophorus vespilloides | reverse complement strand
TGTTGTTGTTGTTGTTCATTACCTTACAACACTTCTGGTTATTGGATTCCGAGCTCGAAATCAATCCGGCCTTTCATAATAGCACAATCTGGCGATGGCCGCACATTCCGTCGGATCATAATTTCGATCTCTGTGTGAATCGACGATGATGATGATGATGATGGTCTGGACCAGCCAGCGTTGTTTACGCAACACATTTGCGTTGCATTAAACTGCACTGCGCTGTTTACAATTGTCATTATCGGGAGTCTTTAATTGATTTGGCATGACTTCGGGCCCATTCTCAACATGACACCAATTTGCTAATTGTTTATCATTTCGACAAGCCTTTTTCCAACATTTCTGCTCTCGCGCTGAATTGCGTTACACGCTGATTGACGTCCGTGTCCATATGTTAAAATGCTTGTTTCGCAAATGTTTGCCCAAAAGACGCGTTCGCACCAAAACACAATATTTAACCTACCCAAACAATCACTCCCAACCACTAACGAAAAAAGCTAATTACTTTCTGAAATCATCCAATAAACTCTGCTCTTTCAACGCTATATGTAAACATGCAGAAGTTAATGAGATTTTACGATTTGCCTTCCGAAAAGGGGACGATTAGATAACTAAAATCACTGCTGATTACTCTATACTCCTACACTTCTATTATTTAACGAATAGATTCATTACACTAAGTATAAAAATTGCAGCCGCCATTACATGGATTGACTTATTCAGTTCAAAGACAACACTAAGTTTGCTACAAATGAATTGAATCTCAACAAACAATATTTTAAACAAAACAAGAAATATTTAAAATTGTTATTCATGTGGTCTCGCTTTGCATCATATAAAATACTGTGAGAACCCAAATTATCATTTTCGCAATCTCGACAATGAGCTCTCAGTACATCAACAATCTGTATAAATATATTAATAATCTACGAGATCAAGGCTTGATTGAAACAAGATTTCAGCACGGCTCGCGAAGTCAAAGCGATTTTGAAAGTAAAGAGATTAAGCACGTATTCGAGACGCGCTGGATTTTACAAGAACTTCCCGATTTCACTTCCTGTGTCTTCAGAAACAACAGATCTTATTTACACGTAGAAAATCGTGGGATTCCACGAGACATGTGAACATGACTATTATTGAAGTTACAACTCGCAAATATTAATAGACTCAATATTTGCTTTTAATTTTTATGATATGAAATTTGAGATTAAAAGTAATCTCTATAATAATTATTCTATGGTACGTAAGGGTAAATCTAAATCTATCTTTAACGTCACAATGAACTTCGGATTGTATACAATTTAGTAAGAAAAATACGTCATTGATTGAGATTATGTTGGGGGTGCGGACTACAATGGACGGCCGACCTTTTTTTTTCTTTTTGGGACAGGTTTCAGGTGGTTGTGCAATTGGCATTTATAAGGCGCTATTTGATACGGTCGCCATTGTCGCCGTGGGACTGTGGGAAAAAATATACCGATCTCAGTTCGTAGCTTAAGAAATACGAAGTCAGGGGTCGTTTTCTTCTTTCAGCAGCATTTTTTGGGCAAAAATTCGATGGGCGCGTGTGTTTATCTTACAACGCGCGACGACTTCTTCCTCCACAACAGGTAAAAATGTGGGAGGTATTTTTTTTTTGTTACACACGAAGCCAAGAGTTACGGATCTCCTATCATAAGTCATCTCCCGCGTTTATTATATAATTACGTACCGCCGTCAGTGGAGCCTCTTATTACAGCCGTAATTTAATTAAGCGCCAAAAGTTTATTAGGATTTAATAGAATGCTTTTTCTTTTCCAATTATAGCGTTTTTTTCCTCCTTTTCCCTGGATACAGAGGATATCCTTTCGGTTCCTTTTTTTTTCTCTCCTATAACATAATTGCCTCTGGTATAATTAACCGAGTGGTCAATTTGCTCGTTTTCTTGTTTCGTGCGTGTTTTTATTTTTACGGCTTTTAGCTAGGACGAGTCCAACAGGTGAGCGGAAATAGCAGATCGATTGACGTAATTTACGAAGTCCGAGGAAATACCGAAAATCTTTCATAATTCTCACATCCTGTCGCACCTTACTTATATCACCAGTCTTCTAATTGCGATTTCGCGTGACCTAAATCTGTGCCCGTTAATTATCAGAGCTTATTACAACAACAACAAAAAAAAGTAAACTATTTTATGCTCTTTTACTAGTTGGATGTAATAATTAGTGCGACGTTGGTATATTTATTTTCTTGATTTGAACCTATTTTCATAAATATTTTTTTTTAGCAATTAGTAAAGAAAATATAATCAAGCCGGAGAAGATTTTGTTTTCTGTTTTGCTGTCTTGCAAGTAAAAATATTACAAATATTTCTAATTTTCACCATTCCTCGCCTTATTTCCTGTTATAGATTAAGAAGACGGAGAGGTAATAATTAAAAAATAACTGCTTCAGGCCGCGCATCTCAATTTACATTCCTGCGTCCGCAATGAATATAAATTCCCGAAGATTCCTGAGCAGAGCACGACGACAAACGCATGGGGTTCATCTGGAGATCGCAAGAAATGAAATAGCATTATTTCGATTTTCACTGACTTGTGTGAAGCGAAAGGCTGCTCTCACTTAACATTGATTGCGAGGACGTTTCGGGACAGGATGGGAACGAGTTGCACCTCCAAGAATAAACACTAATAGATATGTCTTCGGCGCCGCTTACAGCTTCTGCCTAAGATAGATGATTAGATTCAGGATTGAAATGAGATCCGGAAATATAAACGTAAATAATGTTGATGCATCATACGAATTATGAAGTGCTATTAAATGTGCTTACCGGATGAAATCATGTCATACTTTATTTTGCGTGTTTCTTGTTTTACAAAAAAAAAATATGAGACATATTCTTACGTTTAAGTCTCTTAATCCTGTTTTATTCATCATAATTTACTTAATATTATGAATACTAGTTTTGGTAGTAAATAAGTAAATTTATAGTTTATACTTCTGGAGAATACATTAGTTGTTATTTGAGAAGTTTGTACTGAAATATCATATTGATAAATATTGGTAAGCGTAAAGGTTCAGAATTGAATGCTGGTGTTGTCGCCCCCCTTTGAGATCCAGATCCGTCACGAGGAATGTAACGTAAATATTATTATTTTTCCATTTCTGGTTTTGTCTTACGGAATACCTCCAGGGTCGTTTTAAGGTTCCAAAAGAAACATATGGTTCGCCTTAAAAATAAATTCCTACCACGTTGACCTAATGTACCATATCGGTAATCCGAATCCGCTCCTAATATGCGTCTGTTTTGACGATGGGGGAGCTGAGACGGGGAAGACGGAATCGTAAACCTCTCCCGCTTGGCGGGAAGGACGTGATGACACGTGAAAACGCCTAGGAAATAACCACTTCAGAAATTCTTCAGAAACGCATTTCATGGAAGACAGCGGCATATTAAGGTGTCCGGTATAACGTGGAAAACTGCATCTGACTTTAGAGTTAATCTTAATTGAACTCAGAGCCTCCACGACGACGCACCGTAGATCACTCGATAAGTTTTTGGTAGAGTGGGCGACTAAGATCGCGCCATCCGTTACGACATGCTGCTACGTGTGAATGCGTATATTAATGTCCGTATGTGTGTATGTGTTGGTATAAAAAGGCAAGACCAGAAAGATGAGAAGAGAAGCATGGAAATGAAATGCTTCGATTATATAATTGTCCCGAATTGCCTAAAAGGTCGTAGGTGTTACTTCATCGCATCGCAACTCATGCACTCAATTACACACCAGCACGGATGGTTAAATAACTTCGGCGGATGGGAACACAGGCGACTCGTCTCTATCGCCGATGTCGTAACCAGCAGCCTCTGTGCGGATAGGGAAAATGAGGCCACAGAGGAAGATGCTTTTTAATTGCACACTTCGCATTTTTCTTTTTTCGCAAACAAACTAATGATGCATTTACTAACTAACTGCACACAGCGAATTGGATGTGTGGTAATAACCATTCGAATGCACCTCTCCAATGTGATTTATAACCTTCGGAAAAGACCAATACTTTATCTGCGCAGCCTAATTACTTGCATTTAGAAGCCTCCGAGAGGCTTCGTTGCGCAACTTATTGTGGTGGCGGATGGCCGCGACGTTTCATAATTGATTAGCCTTTAAGGTAGTGAAACTGTAACTCTGGCTGTGGCATTATACGCCATCCAGTTTGTGTACTCACCGAGCGTTGTTGATTGCAATTAGACCATGGAGAATGAATAATTCCATGCCGTTTTCGCACGGATATTGTAGGTCATGTCGGGCCGCAGCCCGGAAGAGTAAAGTTCCGAATGCGGGACGCGGTCTACTTTCCCTTTCCCTTACGTAACGTTGCATAACGTCCAGCATTCCGCCGTATTCTTATTATATGCGTCGTCTGCGCGCTGGGTTCGCGTCTCCTTACGTAACTCCTCCGAGTCGGCGGGTAATCTTTGTTCTTCCTTTGCCGTTTGATGGGTATGAGAGATGCTATCACCCGAAACTATAAACTCACCGGCCGACTGTCAGCTATGTCCTCATTTCTTCCATTCTTGTCTTGCTTCATCTCTCTTTCTCTCTCTATCTCCACACTTCGTATTCTCTAGGTTTAAAGTGAAATGGGGAAATTCAATTAGCTATTAAATACGTTTCGTGGAGCAACCCCAAATGCGCCGGCACATGTATAAACACGGAAACCGTTTCGCCTTATTCATACTCGAATCAAGTTCTGCTTATTATAATTACACAAATAAAATACGAATCCTTGCATGGGAAGTGGATTTATGCAAATCACATAATTCAAAAGCATTCGTGTGCTGATCGGACTAACTAAATCCTATTACGTATTCCATTTCCAGCGCATAAATTAATTCCGTTTCTTTTTTCTTTTTTCAATGATTTATATTGCTCATTCATGATTTTATTGAAAATAAACATAATAAAACATAAACGAAATATATTTTTATTTATAAATTTTATTTCTATTGAAAATTAAAAAATATATTTATTCCTTTTAATACATATAAAAGCAAATGCGTGCCCATTTTCGATTGGTTTAGTTAACACAAAAAGAAATAGTGCAGACCCGAAAGAAAGAACCAATAAAAATGTTGCCGATCTCTCATTTAATATGATTCGCAGCTGCAACTAACTTTTTATTACTCTCTTATTTAGTCAAACTCACTCTTTTTCTGGCCCAATAAAGATTGTTTAAACGTCTAAGTAAACTTAGAACAACAAGAGAGGGCGGGTATTTCTATCATGTTTGCGGAAGTACCCAAAATTTCCAATTAGATATATATTTATAATTTACAATAAAAATAGAACATTTATTTGTTATTACAATATTAAACATTACTCAATTATATGTATTTCTTACGCATTTCAAAATGATTGTTTTTTTTTAACGATACGAACAAGCTGGTAGTCTGCCAAATATATGTACATCCATCTAACTGTTATTGTACCAGCTATTCTCTATTTTACATTACTGCAACTGGAGTACTAATTCTTTTAGTCTCTTCTCCAGGAGGTTTACCACATCTTCCGCATTCCTTTTTCATTATTTCAAGCTCTACGCTTAACAATCTTTCTGCGTATTAAAACAATAATAATTTTACAACTCATGAACATACAATATTTATAGTTTCTTCTTAATGACTTGATTGACCTTTATATTGACGTTCTGTAATCACGTTATTTATTTCATATTAAGTATATTTGTTTACCAAGCAGCTTGTGTTTTTGGAAAAAATGGAAATAGTAGAGAAAATAGTCAGTTTATTAACTTAATAATACTGTAATACCTCTGATAATGAAGCAATTTCAAGCTTCATTTTATATACAAAATTATTATAATTTAAAGCCAACAAAATTTGGCCAGAATCAATAGGATTCAAAAATTTCAAGAGAATATTAGATCTTTATTCAATGTAAAAGTTGATGGTTAAAAGAGTTAACAACTTTATTATATTTTACAAAGCATATATTTATGAAATTTATGAATATTTTAATCAAATAATGTGAAATAATTAAAAACAGTCTTATGTAAATTTTCATTTTGTGGTAACAGAATTTCATTGTAAACACTTATTGTTGCGGTCAGGAAAAACAAGCAGTATTTCCCAATAGCACTGTATAAACGATCTAATAATAATAAAAAAAAATGCACATCTTTATCCTTTTTTTTAATGTTTTCTGTATGTTCATTGCACTTCGCATATAACAGTATTTATTTAACAGGTCTTAGTAATTAAGGACGAGATTTTCCGAAAACAGGAAGTGCGCTTCGAGATGATTGGGATCGAGTTGTAGAGAGAGAGAGATAGATTTAATTTGAATTTCTTGTAAAACCCGTAGTCCTCTTCTCTCACTCTCTGTGTGTTTCTTTCATCAGCAATCCGATATAATCGACAAGGAAGTTGTTATTATTGGAATTAGATATTTTTGGATATTTGGAAATGTAGTTTGTGGAATCGTCGTGGCTGTGTGAATTTTCTTGGAAGTAGCTGCATGTGTGGGAATCCAGTTGAACTCCGAGGGAATATTTAATATTCCTTCGTGGTGTTACGAAGAATGAATGAAAATGTATTCACATCATGGGTTGAAATGTGTGTTGTTAGCAAGCGTTCGTGCGACGATGCGCGGTGAATTTTTGAGTGATTGCAAACGGAACTGGAAAAATTGATTTTCGGAAAAGGACATATTGGAATGTCCTTTGTTTTAAGAGAGTGTATTTACCCCGTGCCGGGTAAATTGTAACCACGTTTCCATTGAATTTGCCTGCCTGCTTGCTTGTACCATTGTCCATTTAATACACGGGCCAAATGGCTTTTTAACAGTCGACAACATTGAATACGTAATACTAATCCATTATTAGATTCGTCCAATTTAACTAATCACGATTCATTTTTGTCCATCATTGTTTCAGTTTTGTCGGACTGCAACTACGTTCTGTTCATATTAAGGTGTGGTATGAGCACGATGTTATTCTGTACTTACTGCTCAGGTAATGTAGGTGTACTTAGAGATATTTTCACGTACAAGAGGACATTACTCGTATGCACAAGGACGTGCACATGTATATAATTAACTATTACGGTTTCAGAGATACTTCCTTAAATGCAGCGCAATATTAATTATGCGAAACATGACGTTACCACTAATTAAATAATACATGCAAATTTATTGGGAAAATTGTTATGTTCTAAGATTGTTTATTGTGGCTAATTACAAAAAAATCGTATTACCTTCGAATCATCTTAGGAAATTACACTTTCCATTACGTTCCGTACGAAAATCTATTTGCTAAATCACGTTCCACATTTTTTTTTAAATTCTTTCTCTTGCACTACTCCGAAGCTACAAGTCATGAATTACTTTAGTAATGACTCACTAAACATTTCTAGATCTTTGTTTATCAGCTCATCACTTTTATTATATATTTTATTAAGTCATCTCTATGACATTCACTTTCTATTTTCCTTTACTTCCTTTTCTTACATAGATTAAACACTGATTCATTTTATATTTCAAGGAATTTATATAATCTTAGAAATGTCAAATTATATTAAGTACACCTCCTCTTTTTATGCGGTTTTGAAGTTATGCGGTTTTTATTTCAAGAAGAATTTTTTTCAATAACTAGTTTAGACCATTTTGACACAAATTGGCAAACCATTTCATCGAAAAAGATGAGCATTCAAATTTCAACGCAATCTTTACAATTGCATTTCTGGAAATCAGGAATTGTACAAAAAAATAGCAAAATCATGGCAAAGTTTAATCACTGATTATATTGTCAAAGGGAAAAAATTAACATGCGAAGTTGAGACTAATTTTACTTGTGAAGAATCATTATCTTCAGGACATAGATCTGATATGCTGACTATCTCTTCTAGTGATGAAAGTGATTTAGAACCAGTTCGCAAATTATGCCGAACACTCTCATATAGCGACGATAATTCTAAAGAAAAAAATGTGAAGCAAAATTAACTTTCATAAAAATTTTCTGTTTTTTTTTTTGTAAATTTTTTCCGTATAAATTTAGAAGGAATATGTTAAGATTATATTTTTCTGAAATTTAATAAATTTGTCTATGATTGTTAACGTTTTTATAAAATTATGAATAAACATTTCAGAAAGAATATAGTAAGACTAATTATTTTTCTGAAATTTAAAAAACCCTTTTTTATGCGATTTTCGGTGTATTGTTTAGTTTTATGCGGTTTTAAAAAATTATGGAACGTATCCTTTATTTTTAATACGTGTGTCTAGTCCTTTTTTGTGCGATTTATTTTTATGCGTTTTCCTGTGGAACGTATCTACCGCATAAAAAGACAACCAAGTATATAACTCTTAAAACTACATACAAAGATGTTGATAATTTATCAAATGAATACAGAGATCAAGTTTGCTAAAATTTTAAATTGTAAGTCCATTGTTATTATTTGCTTCTATATATACAATACCTGTCAAAACATAATGTTCATTCAATAAACTAATAGTCATAACATTTATTATTCAACCTATTCAATTAATCAAACCTAATAGAACCAATGACTAAAATGATTAAAGATAAATTGAAATAATTTTTTGTACCAATTATTCTAATTTCATAGAAATATTTTAAGCAGTGATTAGTTTTTGTTTTGTTATGTTACGATTAGTTATATAACTGACTCCAGAGGTGGACAGTAGTGAGTGAGCCATTTAAATTGGATTTTTATGGTCGTTACGCACGTATAACTAAATGTTTCATACGAAGAACTGAAGCCATTTGCTTAGGGGATTTATTGTGTCCGATTGATTGATAATTATTCATTCAGCATCCATAATAACATAATGTATTTAGAGATTCCCAGAACCTGTGACCAATTAAAATTTCAATAGATAATCTGGAACCGTTGGTTCTAATGAAGTGGATATGAGAATACGTTCGTTCTTGGAAATAAAAATCCAAGAGAGACGTAGTGGTTCTTTTTTTTGTGTTGTTGTTGATGTTATCTATGTGTACCCACACACATACATGGGTAATACATATATATATACACACATATGTACACATCTCGAAACAGGAAACGACGACTCGTGCATTTCGATCAGGTCACACTCTAGCTGACGTAAGGACGTTCTTCTATAATACCTCTGGATAATTCGACGAAAGCAAAACAAAACAAACAATAATGATTATGGTGGAAGGAGGACGAGGAGAAGGGGGTTAGGAGAAGAAGGGAATTTCAATCCAGTCGCAAGTTCTTTTACCTCTTCCAAATCAATTACGGAACCGAAGGACGGACAATTGAAACTACATGTGGGCGCCCTCACAATCCTTCATGCATAAAACATAATCTAACTAATAAACACGTGCTCCGCTGAGCACATTTTTATAAATAGGAGAATATTATAATTGATATTGTATTTCCTACGTTGCTCTTATTTATTACACGTGATTACAGTTAGATCCTTTAAATGGTAAAGAAAAAGAATCGAAGAAACAAATAAAAGTAAAATAGTCCGCGCGTTCGCGGAATGTCAAAGCGGCAACTTGGGATTGCGTAACAGAAAATCGTTTATTTATTCTTGGTCGTTGGAGAAGAGAAGAGAAGAGAAAGAGGAGGAAAATAATAATAACGCTATAGTAAATAAAACACAGCAGTTTAGTTATTCGCTATATAACTTTAATGAACCCATTAAAAGAGCTCTACAGTCAATAAAACTGTAGTAAAATTAAATAATCTTTCTCTAGGTTTTATTTTTATTCCTTTGGTGCACATAAATATTCAATTTGAAGAAATGACTAGATCCGTTCCAATTATCCTAATGTTGTGTTTTAATAGTATCCTCCGCCCTGTCCATATTCTAATTCGTTAACCGCAACATTCGGAGGTGACGGATAATAATAACTTGCCTGAAATTAATACAAAGATAATTACATAATAAACAAAGACTTCCACATATGGATCTAATTAATATTTGATCTGAACTTCTATATTTATGCAATTAAAATTTGTTTTTCTCAACAATAATCACTTAAAAAAATATTTTGTTGTCAAAGTTGAGTAATTTACTAAGAGTTATTATAAAAACAGTTATGCTTGTGTTTATGATTAATGCTTACCACTATGTTTAATGGTTCGCAATATCCATCGTTCCTTAAGAGTTCCTGTAGATTGTTAATGTATTCGATGGCATTTTGAAGAGTCTTTACCTTACTAATCCGCTTTCCCCTAGAACAAACCAAACATGAAAGGATATTATTTAAAAAAAATACTATTGTCAAGTAATACAATTGTTTGAGTTTGTATTAATTCGATTGATTTTAATGTCCTTGGATTATGTATTCGCTGCGTGTTGTTTTCTTCCTTCAGGTGCTTCGCTTTAGAGTCTCACGTGTAAAATAAAATCAATTGAAAAGTTTATGTTTATGTTTCATAAAACTCGTATTCATGTGACACGCGAAACATTTATGGAGGCAATAATATTCGAAATAAATTTATTGTTCGCTATAAATAATGACCGAATGAATGAATGCATGCTAAGGGTGTAGGATGAAGGTGAAGATGTATTCGTTTTCTTGCGTTATTTTATTTGTATTATTCACTTAGGTCATGACGGATTTACCTTTCCAATATAATGTTATTGTGATGGACGTGAATAGTTCCATTATTTTGACAGGCCGTTAAAAGTGGTCCGTAAAAAGATGCCGAAGAAGATGGTGGAGACAATTGGACAATGGAAGAAAGTATGTAATTTCAGATGTCTTTTAAATACCTGTTATTCTCGTATGGCACAGCCTTCCTCAACTTCATGAAGGCACTATTGACGGCTTGAACTCGATTTCGTTCCCGAGCGTTCCTCCTCGCGACAACCTGCGGTGGTTTATCTCTGTGAGGCACGTGGGTGTACTTCCCATTCTTCCTGCAATTCTTTTCTCTCAAAGGCTGTTTGGACACATCGCAGTGCCCATTGTCCTCGTCGTCTCCATCTGCCCAGGACGGCGCCGTAACGTGAGCTTCGCGATCCATCCATGAATCGTAGACCTCTTTTTGGGTCCAGTAGTTGGGCATCGTGTTACACATGATCTTTACAGAGCATTGCATAAATATAAATAAAAAAAAAGGAAGGTAGAGAAGGTACACGCGTGGCGAAATACAAATTTTGACTGAACCGAAGATGGTATCATTATCAATTTAACTATCCTCGCACCCGCATTCACCTGGAGAAGAGGCGGAGTTTGTAGGTATCAAAGTATTAAAAAAACACAACGAAATCAGCTGCTTTAAACAATACTGCCCTTCATGGGGCCGAAGAAGTCTATGGTCATCGCAATTATTAATAATCATCACCTACGGAGCGGACAGATGCTTGGAATCTCTGCGCGAACACCTGGGTAAAAAATATGGTTAGTAAAAAAAGATACAGTGTTGGGGGTGGTCAAGCAGATGATTTCCAAACATGACACCCATTAAGCCATCTGGACTCGGAAGAACCGAGACTAACTATTAAAGCAACCAGGAAGATTCCTATCGCTAAATAAATTAACAATGCAAGCTTCTGTGACTATAATATGAATTTAAATTTAAATGGTAATATGCTATTGAATAGTTGCAAGAGAGCGTATTATAAATCCTTGCTTTCCAGTAACTGCTGTAAATCCACAGTTTGCGTGCTCAAGTACTCGCTTAACAAATTGTCTCATCTGCGGCAATTAGTTTCGCGTGCCTAGTGAAAAGTAATTATATAATATTTATACACGTTCGCGATTCGTCATAGCCACGTTAAATTACAGTTTCCATCGGTGTTCAAGAATATATGTTCTTCGAGTGTTTTGTTTGTGCCGTTGATGGACGTGGTCTTCAACATTTAGAATGGCGCTCCGCTGTAAATAATATATTAGCTGAAGTGATTGAACTTTCCGTCGTTGTACAAACATAATGTGTTTTGACAGAAACGTAAATGACAACAAAATTTATATTGCAGTCAGAAGGTCATCTCTCATGTCCATGCTTCTTAGCCAATAGCACACAGATATAATATAAATATGAGATTTATTATTATTGAATAAAATATGCTAAACAAACTTGTCAAAAGGTTTTATATAAAAAAAAAGTATTTTTGTTATATTACTTAAACGATCAAAAACAATAGTTTTAAATAAAAAGCGTACCAATTTGGAATGAGTGAAATAACAATATTGTCTTAAAATATCTTCACATAAAACATATTCTGTTATATTATACCTTTTTTTTAATTTCCCATTAAATACAAATACTATTAATAAATATACAATTTTTATTTAGTATTATTTTAGTTTAACTTTCTAAAATGATCAACTTTGACGTTGCAAATGGTAAGACTTGTCAGTTATTGTCCATAAAAGTTACAGTATATCAAACACCTTGGCTTACATAATAAGTTTGTAAATAATTATAACTCAAGTATAATTACACGAATGTGGAATGTTATACCAATGACGTTCTTTAAAGCAAAACATCAGGGCCGGATTTGAGCCAATTGTGCTAAATCGGACCCCACAGACACTAGACGTCATATCCACCAATTTGTCGTTTTAAAAGCTGATAATACCCATATCATGAATTTGTTTTTATGTTTTAAAAAAAAACCTCCACTTGACCTAGACCACTGGATATGAAAATACCCATATAACAAAATAGTTTGTATAACATTTTTCATACATTTTTCTAACATTTTCTTAGACCAAGGGCATTAGAGTGGATAAGAAAATAAATACGTCTATAAATTATTGAGATGTATTTCTAAAATACAACCAAAATCAATACAGGCAAACCAAAAAGAGACATTGAGATAACGTCTACTTAAAAAGAAAGAAACTTTTCAATTATTAAAGCGATGATGAACTTATTATAGATCTTCTTTAATTTAGTTTTAATTAAAGCTAAACAATCTTTAGAAGTTCGTTTTGAACAATTCAAAAACCATAATGATTTATTTTGGTTTTTGGGAAGGTTTATAAATATGGAAAAAGAAGAAATGCAGCAGATTTAGAATTTGCTCTGGTAGAGTCTAAGATTAATGATACATCTGTTGATATCGTCAAGGATGTGAAGTTAGTTGAAGAAATTGAAGCTCCAAAATTTATTCTTTTATCAAAATATTTCCAACAACCATTTAAAATGTTTGAATTTTTATCTGAAAAGGACAGAGCTTTAAATATATTTATCAATTCAAGTAAGCGTTGCTTCTGGAAAGAGGTCCTTTTCTAAATAAAAAAAAGCTATCTAAGATCGACAGTGTCTCAGTATAGATTAAATAGTTTAGCGATGATGTCGAGTCAAGATGAAGATTTTTCAAAGCAAAAACTTTGAAACATGTAAAACAGCTCTGAAATTTGTTGAATATAATGAACTATTCAACAAATTTCAGACATTGTTTCTATATTTGGTTTTTTAATGTAATTTTTTAAATTTATAATTGGAGTTTGTTTTAAATAAATATTTAAAACATGTAAATTCTAATTTGAGCAACCTCGCACTTAGTGGATCTGGCACTGCAAAACATTGTTACATATTTGTTATAATCTATCTATATACAAAGTCGTTCATTTTTTCAATAAAAATTGAATTTACCAAATATTTTATATAAGCAAATATGTTTATGATGCTTTACAAAGAAAATACTGCAAAGTTTATATTATATTTAACAGTATATTACAGGGGTGGCCAAACTGTGGCTCGCGAGCCACATGCGTCTCTTCAAAAGTCTTGTTGTAATCATGATTGAGATTTTTTAAAAAAGTCTGGCCACCCCTGGTAAATATAATTTTATTTTTATGAATTTCATCAAATTAATTAACTTAATTATGACTATAATACTCATTTTATTAGTTAATTGATAATACTTGTAAATAAAACAATACTAAGTTTATTCAAGTAAATAACTGAATAAGAATATAGCTTTCCACAATGATCTGATGCAAATAGATTTGCCTATACGTTAATCTTCATTTTATTTCAAACTTTTCATTAAAATTATTATGCGAATATATTTAGTAATATATATAATATGTTTATGAGACAATCATGAATGTATTTAAATTATAATAATACTTATAAGAATTTTCTTATTAGAATATTTTGACTGAGTCAGCTGTAAAGGTTATGTTCGACACTGTCACCGCAAAGCAGTGGAGAAACGTGTCAGGATAATAAAATAATAGTCTTGTATGAAACACCAATAAATACTAAATAATTTATATTATTTAGTGATGGTAAGTCATGTCTTCAATATTAATATTTAACTAAACGGAAAGTATTAATATAATGCTTGTTGTTATTAGTATTCTCATGCACAATATTGCTACAATTGCACTCATGCTTCTAAATTATTGCAGGCTGCTGTTGAAAGGAAAGGTACTTTCAAAGTAGAGTACCTACAGAAAATTGAACAAGAAGTTCAAGAGAAATGGGAAAAGGATAAAATTTATGAAGAAGAGTCACCCAAAGAGGCCAGGAAATCTCCAGATGAGAAATTCATGTGCACTTTTCCATTTCCTTATATGAATGGACGCCTACATCTTGGCCATACATTTTCTTTATCAAAGTGTGAATTTGCAGTTAGGTACCATCGTTTGAAGGGAAAAAAAGTTTTATTCCCATTTGGTTTCCATTGTACTGGAATGCCAATTAAAGCTTGTGCAGACAAGTTGAAAAGGGAAATTGAACTTTATGGGAATCCACCTAATTTCCCTGAGCATGAGGAAACTGTTGTAGTTGAAGAGAAGGATGTCATCCCAAAAGATAAAAGCAAAGGAAAAAAAGTAATCACATTCTATAGATTTTTTTTTAAAACTATAATTTTATTTATATGATTTTCATAGAGTAAAGCTGTAGCTAAAGCAGGAACAGCCAAATATCAGTGGCAAATTATGCAAAGTTTAGGAATGAATGATGAAGAAATTGTTAAATTTGCAGATGAAAGCTACTGGCTGGATTATTTTCCACCACTTGCAATTCAAGATTTATCGAGCTTTGGAATTCACGTAATAACTAAAATTAATTATCGTCAAATATAATTCTAAACTGTAAATTAATTCAGGTTGATTGGAGGAGAACTTTCATTACAACTGATGCAAATCCTTTCTTTGATTCTTTTGTTCGCTGGCAGTTTTTGAAATTGAAGGAAAGGAACAAGATCCAGTATGGTAAAAGGTATACCATTTATTCACCCAAAGATGGGCAACCTTGTATGGATCATGACAGATCTTCTGGAGAAGGTGTAGGACCACAAGAATATACTTTGATAAAAATGAAAGTTTTACAACCATATCCACAAAAGCTGAGGTAAGTTACAAAGAAAATGTATAATATTCGATTATATCATATATTACGTTTAGCTGTTATAAAAAACCAATTTATATGGTAGCTGCGACTTTGAGGCCTGAAACTATGTATGGTCAAACGAATTGCTGGGTCAGACCTGACATGAAATATATAGCTTTTGAAACCAAATCCGGTGAAATTTTTATATGCACGGCTCGCTCAGCAAGGAATATGTGTTATCAAGGATTTACGGAAACCGAAGGATCATACAAGGTTCTCCAAGAACTGTTGGGACAAGATTTATTAGGATGTGCTTTGAAAGCACCAATGACATCGTATGAGAAGATTTACGCACTTCCGATGCTTACAATTAAGGAAGATAAGGGTACCGGGGTCGTAACAAGTGTACCATCTGATTCACCTGATGACTATGCTGCTTTGGTTGATCTAAAGAAGAAACAGCCTTTCAGGGAAAAGTATGGAATATCTGACGAAATGGTTCTGCCGTATGATCCAATCCCAATTATTGATGTACCAGAATTAGGTAACTTGTCTGCAGTCACTATGTATGATAAGTTAAAGATTCAGAGTCAAAATGATAAAGAAAAGCTGCTGGAAGCTAAAGAAATTGTTTATTTGAAGGGTTTCTATGATGGTGTATTGATTGTCGGTGAACATAAGGGTAATAAGATTCAGGATATTAAAAAATGCTTACAAAAGTCTTTGGTAGATAAGAATGAGGCAGTTATTTATTACGAGCCTGAAAAAACTATTATCTCGAGATCAACAGATGAATGTGTAGTATCACTTTGTGACCAATGGTACCTTGATTACGGTGAAGAAAAATGGAAAGCACAAGCCGAAAAATCTTTGGAAAATATGAATTGTTACCATGATGAAGTCAAAAAGAATTTTGCTGGTTGTTTAAATTGGTTGCATGAGCATGCCTGCTCTAGAACTTATGGTTTAGGAACTAAACTGCCATGGGACGAACAATGGCTTATAGAATCATTATCTGATTCTACTATCTACATGGCTTATTACACAATAGCTCATTTGATTCAGGGAAATACTTTCAAAGGAGAAAAGCCAAATTTGTTAGGCATCAAGGCAGAACAACTTACGCCAGAAGTCTGGGATTACATTTTCTATAAGAATGCGAAATTCCCGTCAAAATCAGCAATCAAAAAAGAGAGTTTGGATTTGATGAAGAGGGAATTTGAGTACTGGTATCCAGTTGATCTTCGTGTGTCTGGCAAGGATTTAGTTCAAAACCATTTGACATACTTCATTTATAACCATTGCGCTATGTGGCCCGAAGACGAATCCAAGTGGCCGCAAAGCATACGTGCGAATGGTCATTTGATGCTTAACTCTGCTAAGATGTCCAAGTCGGAAGGTAATTTCTTGACACTTAACGAAGCTATCAAGAAATTTAGTGCTGATGGCATGAGACTTTGCTTAGCCGATGCTGGTGATTCTGTCGAAGATGCAAATTTCGTAGAATCTATGGCCGACGCCGGTATATTGCGATTGTATACCTTTATTGAATGGGTTAAAGAAATATTAGCAAACAAAGCAAGTTTAAGAACTGGCGAACCTAATACTTTCAATGATCAAGTGTTTCAAAGTGAAATTTACTTGAAAATTAATGAAACCGATGATAATTACAACAAAATGTTGTTCAAAGAAGCTCTAAGAACTGGATTCTTTGAACTTCAAGCTGTGAGAGATAAATATTTGAATCTTTCTGCAATGGACGGAATCCATAAAGATTTAATTCTACAATTTATTGAAGTTCAAGCTTTAGTTTTGTGTCCAATCTGTCCACATGTATCAGAATACGTTTGGAAATTGTTAGGAAAGGTATTATATATGGTAAACTCTAAACGAAACATATATTAAATGGTTATATTTTAGGAGGGTAGTGTAGTAAAAGCTAAATGGCCTGAAGTGGGTAAAATTGATGAAATTAAGATCAAATCATCTGAATATCTAATGGAAGTCGCTCATTCTTTCCGTATTCACTTGAAAACGCATATGCAAGGACCAAAAGCATCGAAAACCAATCCAAAGCCAGCGTCTGTTGAAAAACCGAATGTCGTTGAGATTTGGGTAGCGAAAACTTTCCCAACGTGGCAGGCTTGTATTTTACAAACGCTTAAATCGATGCACGATGTACTTAACACTTTTGCTTGGGAAATACAAAAAATATTTATGTTTAATATTGTAGGAATCTGGAAAGTTACCAGAAAACAAAATTTTATCGGCGGAACTCGCAAAGAAAGAAGTTCTGAAAAAATATATGAAGCGTGTCATGCCGTTCGTACAAGCCACTCGTGAAAAACTAGAACAATTAGGTTCTAAAGCCTTGGCTCTAACTCTTGAATTCAACGAAGCTGAAGTTTTGAAGAACAATAGTATTTACTTGGCCAATACTTTAGACGTATATATTTTAATTTTTTCCTGTATTGAGTGTAAATAGACTAACATTTAAATTGTAGGTGGATGAAGTTATTGTTCGTTATACAGATGAAGAAGGCGCTTCCGAGAAAATGAAGGAATGTTGTCCAGGTCAACCTTTTGTTATTTTCAGTGCTAAGCCGGGTGTTTCTTTGAAATTCATAAATCCCATTGCTCACAATGGTTTGTTTTCGCATACTCTTAAGATTAGCGACGGCGAAACGTTCGAGAAAATTGCAACCAGATTATCTAAGGAAATTAAGGCTATTAAAGGTTCGTTTATTTTCAAAAAAATAGAGAATCACGAGTAACGATTTTTTTTTATAGATTGGAAGAGCATAGAACTGTGGCGTTTCGAGGATCCTATTTTGGGTGAAGTGAAAATGCCTCCATTCAATAATCCAACTAAAGATAAGGTGCTGATTGGAAACAACAGTGTATTCAATGTATCAGTTGATTCCAATTCTATTAAATTAGTGGAAAATAAGAAAGAGTTTAATGTGGGAACATCTTTGACCTATCTGATCAAATAAGAAAATATAATATTTATTTATTATGTGAACATTAAAAAGAGTTGATTTTAAATATTTATTTATGTTTATTCCATTTCCTGCTAATGCGTTACCATTTTTGATAATAATAGTCTAGGTATTAAGTGTTTTTATTTTGTAACGTTAAAAAATAGTTGTTAAGAATGATAAATTTTGAGCAGTTATTTCGGGGACTCCAGAAGGGTTACAAATTTGGGAATTTGAGTGGGCTTCTTTAAAATGCCTCCAAAATAAACATTCTGCAATTTGGAGCGGTCGGGGAATTGATTGATTGTATGTTAGGCCAGATTAGATTAGCCCTTTCCCACCTGACGGTTCGTTTATTTTTCAAAAAATAGTTAATCACGAGTAATGATTTTATTTATAGATTGGAAGAGCATAGAACTGTAGCGTATTCAATGTATCAGTTGATTCCAATTCTATTAAATTGGTGGAAAATAAGAAAGAGTTTAATGTGGGAACATCTTTGACCTATCTGATCAAATAATAAAATATAATATTTATTTATTATGTGAACATTAAAAAGAGTTGATTTTAAATATTTATTTATGTTTATTCCATTTCCTGCTAATGCGTTACAATTTTGATTTAGATAATAATAGCCTAGGTATTAAGTGTTTTTATTTTATAACGTTAAAAACCAGTTGTTAAGAATGATACATTTTGATCAGTTATTTCGGGGACTCCAGAAGGGTTACAAATTTGGGAATTGGAGTGGGCTTCTTTAAAATGCCTCCAAAATAAACATTCTGCAATTTAGAGCGGCCGAGGAATTGAATGATTTTGTTTTAGGTCAGATTAGATTAGCCCTTTCGCACCTGACGGATTTTCATAAAGTACTGGATGTAGTAGTCTCTGAATAAACAGTAGAACCTTAACGAGAATTTCGCATTTATAAGAGAAATCTCATAGTAATCTAACACAACCTACGAATTGTCTTTTAGATAGAATAAATTTCACTTTAATGTTAGTACCTTACGAGTAAAAACACAATTTTCGTTTCGCGACTTTTTTTTTCTAGATGGTATCAAATTGATAATAATGTTTTTCTTAAAATGAATGGCATTACATATACATTTATAATTATAAATAATATGGATTTATGCAATGATATATATGTATATCATATAATAAAATTGGGATATACTAAATTGTAATATAACATACAACTTTTAATTATTACGTCAAAAATTCTAATACTTTTTTCCTGTATTAAATTGCATTTTTTCATCGTTCAGTTATATACTATTAGTATTATTATTGCATTTCTTTAATAACTGTTTCTATCTAGTCCGGAAACATAGGTCTCTGTTTTTTATTACGATAATTAACTACTGAAGAATTCGATCTTTGGAAATCCGGAAAGTACAATTTTCTGCCTTGTTTGTGGCGACCTCTGCGAATAATTTAGAAGAAGTTTTACAGGAAGTAATCCCGCTTCTAGTTCAGTCGCATTCCACTGCGTTGCGGTAGAGCTTGTGAATGGAACAAGTTTGCTCCTTGTTTTGTTTAGTGTGGCTTCGGCTATAGTGCATTGCGCTTTGTTCCTTTGTGTTGCTATTTGCCAAAGCGAATAATAAAAAAAAGAAATAGAACAGAAGCAAGCATAAAATATCATCGCTAACTCCTTAGCTTGCTTAGAAATGTTAAACAACAGGTAACAAAAATCAATCAATTCTAACACCTAATGTTTAGGTCGACAGTTTGAAAGTGTGCACATAATAAAGAGATAAACAAAACAGCGTCCCGGCGCCGTATTGAATGCGCCAGCCACCGGTGCAACAATTTTTTTTGAAAACTGCACTGACCCTCCCAGATATTGCTCTGGTACAGCCTAGGTTGTCTGTCAACGCGGATCCGGAACCGGATCTCTCGGCGCATTGCATTCCGGTATCCCAATTGTATGCATTTCCAGTTTTGAACGAAGAGGATTCGCGACGCGGACATTCGCTCGAATTGTGGCTCCCCCGCATCATCGAACAGCTTAAGCGCGAACCAGGTCACTTATTATAGATTTTAGAACCGCTTTTTCCACTACTGCACTAGAATAAATGCGTGAATGGGTTGACTCTGCAATTAGTATTTAGTAAATCCCCGAAGAAATGTACTGAGCCTGAGCCTGCCTCACCGGTGGTTTGGC
The DNA here is from genome assembly GCF_001412225.1 of Nicrophorus vespilloides. Taxonomy (NCBI): domain Eukaryota; kingdom Metazoa; phylum Arthropoda; class Insecta; order Coleoptera; family Silphidae; genus Nicrophorus; species Nicrophorus vespilloides. Next base: position 21,200 of record NW_017097355.1, on the reverse strand, counting down.
ATGAGCGAGCAAAAGGAGGAGAATTTCGAACAGGAAGTTATTCGATGCAAAGTGAAAATAGTAAGTGCAAGGGAATTAATTATATAGTACAAAACAACCCAACAGGTGCTTATTTTTATTTTTTCTATTTCGTATTCATTCTTTCCCATATTCATATAAAATAAGTATTGCTTGCTTTTTTTTGCATTGATCATCCACCCATTAGTTGTCGACCCTCACTATAAGGCCCACAGCAATTCATGTTTTTATCAAAATATTTTTGTTTTGCGCACGATGCTGTTTCTTCATAGTAATATCTCATTAGTTTGATTGACATTCATGCAAATCAAGCATAAACGATCCCAGCGACGAGTTACGCAATTGTAACTGCATCCATCATAATTATCTAGCAATTATTGCAATCTATATTAAATAATTCTCTACAAGAAAAATATACATTTCATTACAATTTGTCAACAATTTAAGTTTGGACCTTTCCGATTTAACGAAAATTTACACATCAAAAGTTATTGTTAAGTAATCTTCAATTAAAAAAATATTTGCTATGAATCAATATAAATAGTCGTTGTATGCATCTTTTTTTAATTAATTATGTAGCGTAGAATGAAAGAGCATCAAGAAATGGCGTGGAAGTGATACATAAAAAGTATACATTTCATTACAATTTGTCAACTACGTTCTATTTATTTAAGTTTGGACCTTTCCGCTTTAACGAAAATTTACATTTGTAATTTATAAAAAGTTATTGTAAAGTAATCTTCAATTAAAATTGCTATGAATCAATATAAATAGTCGTTGTATGCATCTTTTTTTTTTTTATTAATTGTGCAGTGTAGAATGAAAGAGCATCAAGAAATGGCGCTCAGATGGAAGTGATTTGCTTGCTCCCCTTTGTCTGTAATATTCGTGGAAGGAAATTAGAGGGAAAGCGACGAGGGTCTTTGTTTTGTGCAAGAAAATGATAAGGGCGGTTGAGGTGGTTTTAGTCGTCACGTGTGGGGGAGAGCTTAATCTCTTTGCATCCCCCTATGCTTCAGGAAATAGCCCTACGACATATTGAATGCTCTCTCAGGAAGCTTTAACTCCCGGAGAAAGACATTCCACTAGCGCACACCTGGTTGTCGAACGACCAATTATGCCAACCCTAAGCTCACATGTGTAGTGTCTGTCTATGGACAAGGACGTGAGCATAACGTAATCACACCGATTATATCTATCTGTTAGACAGCAAACAAAAAGTAGAGATCCGCGTATGAATATAAAAAAAAACCGGATACAGCGGTTTTTATATTTTTGGTACGGAATAAATAGTAACACGTGCATTTCAGATTTTAAAATTACCATAAAAAAAAAAACATGTTGCGCAAATATTATACGAGTACAATACATAATACCATTACCAAATTTTGTAGAACACCATTTCGTATAACTTATTTGCATTCCGTAATCTTCATTTAGAAATGATTCAATTTACATTCATTTTTCACACGTGCTTAATACATGTATTACTAAATGTTATTTGAATGACTATTAGTAAATTGCATTTATTTATTAATAATTTGTTTCAAAACTTTTGATTTTATATAAAATATAATAGAAAATTGTTAATTAAATTTGTTGCTAAATTAGTAAGTAAAATAAAATAGTAATTTCAGATTTAAAAACTATTTTTATTAAATAAATTATTCAGATGAAATTCAACAAACTAAATATATTATTTATAAAACTTTAATAAAGGTTTTTATTACGTATAAAATGAATACGAATTCAAAATATAAAATAAAATATTAATAGGGTATGAATGCTTTGAATTCAATCTATTATTATATTCGCAATATATTGTTCAGATTTGAATAGAAATCAAACATGACGCTATTTGCAAGGAATCAATGAATGTCGAGTTGAATGGAATCGCTTTATATGTGGTATATGCAAAGTTATTAAACTTCTGCCAGGAAATGCTTCCGTAACAGGAGGAGGCAGGATGTGCAAATGTTAAAACTACCTTTCTTATGGTATTAGTTATTTCAAGCACACAACGAAATGAAACTGATTAAATCTGATACAACGCAGCATACAATTATGAATAAAAATATTGTTTTCATCCTATGTTTATTACATAATTATTTTTTAGTAATGCAAATATTAAAAATACGTCTTTGATATTAAATACTAGTTTATACTGGATACATCTACATTTGTAATTTAAATTTGTCAATTAACTAGTAACATTATATTCGTGTACTTTGTAATACTATCTGAGAATGAGTTATGGTAATATTATTGAATGTAGTTTCTACCACTCTTTGAATGCTTCTTTCACATTCGATTCGAGCGCATCATAAAATCACTGAGTCGTATATTAAATAATAAGATTTACTTATTATCGATGACCGGATTAATAGCGTAATCCAATTTATGAGACTCGCGTGTACACTATTGTTCCATTTGTCGTCGAGGATTTTCTTGATACCATAAACAAAGGCAATGCTTTCTGCATCATCGAACTTAGGAACTGAACATCCCATATCTGAAATTACTTCCTTGGGATTGCGCTACCGTGTAATAATAGTATTATCTGTTTCGATTCTCCATTTTAACCACAAGATACATTTCCTTGCACACAGACCAAACAATCCTGATTTAAGATTACTATCGTCGGTTTATTTATTCGCTACACTCAACTCAAATTGAAATTCGTTTTGAAGGTGATTTTGTTACTTCTTCTTTCACATGTTCAAATCGCCTGTTTGCCGTTCAACTTCGCGCTGCTGCGCAAAACAATTGTTTTTAAGCTTGTGATGAATTAGAATCATTACAGTACGAGTGTGCAGCGACGCTCAAGCACACTTTGATGCATCAGAAATCTGGTTTATCCACATTTTTTGGTTTTTTATTAAGGCATGTTTCATTTGAAAGAAAAAAAGACGGTGAGTTACGAAGAAGGCGAAAGTGTGACAATGAATCTGATAAGTCTTCATTATAAATGGTCATTTGGGACATGGTTATGTTAGTTTGTGCTCAATCTTAGAACCGTCATGACTTCAATCATTGTTAGCTGATTTCGGGACACCTGGTTCATTTACTAATGAAATCCTCTTGTTTGTTTTCGTTCTCTTTGTAGTATAAGTTGTCAAAGATGCAACGATGCCCGTACATTCACGAAATGAAAGAGAGACTGTTGGGGGACCAACCGCCACCACCGGAAGAATCGCCGAAGAAAATTCCCGAGCCTCCGCCTTTAATTATGGACCAACTGCCGTACAATAATCAACCCGTAGCTACCGTGGTTAAGGTGAGCGAATGTTTAAGTGCTTTTGGTCGAGGTGTTAATGAGGGATTTCTCGTTTGATCTAGTTGAACTCCGATGGTTACGGATCGCACACTTCGCCCACCCATCAAAGAAACGACAGGACCCCGCTGATGCCGCGCCAAAACGAAGACAATTTCCATTATGTAGTCACGTCCTTCTTTCCCAAAAACGCCAAGTAAGTACAACTGCTCTGTTCAAGTTGCATTCAACATTTTTTTTTTATTATTAATGTGGGAACCTTTTGACCTGTTTCATTATTATCGATCGAATCTTAATTTAATAATCTGTCCTCAACCCAGATATCATTTACTTAACTGCATTATTATTTTAAAAACTAATTTCAAAGTATGAAAAGTATCAATTATCCAAATCGATGAATTTATAAATTACAAAATTAATTATTAACTTAAATTTCATAAATTATAATTTTAGATAAATATTGTATTCAAACATGCAAATTATTATTATATTAATTGAACTTAAACTAATCAAACTTAACTTAATTATTTATAAAGGCAACAATAAAAAGTGTATAGGAAAAATAGAATGTGCTCATTTCTTATAGGATTGGATGTATATGTATAAAGTTTGAAAATTATAAAACTTATACCGTGAATTCTATTTTTGGATGATATGTTTTAGGAAGAAGATTGGTTTGTAAATATTTGAAAGAATGTTAACGTGAAGGCCCGATTTTTAAAATTGCATTCGTGAGCTCACCGTGAACGTTTCCATAGTGAAATATATACATATTTTACTTTCCTGCTACCGGATTTATCTCTAATACGATTCCCAAACTTTCTATAGAATCGCTTCATGAAATAACTATTTTTTTACGATCAAGTGGAAATTTCAGGCGATATTTTTTACTTAAATTTAAATATATTTACAATACTTCAGTATTTTATATAATAACAATTAAATATAATTAATTTGACTATTTAATATTTTGTATGTTTCTCTTTCAATTGAACCAAAATAATCTCTTTTTTTAACAATAATTTATAAAAAAATTTATTTTCTACATTGAATTATTTAGTAAATAAGTTATAAATTTAATGAATGAATTTAATGAGCTGGTGGGGGTAGAAACATTAATACATATATCTATCTGTTGAATTGCTATTGAAATTTAAAAAAAAAATCCAGGGGGCGCTGAGTAATATTTTTTTTCCAAATAAGTTTGAGAACCACTGATTTGCACTAATAGCTAACGTATTTATTACAATATTAATTTATTATAAAACAAAAAATTGTAAATTAAATTATTAAAATTTCTTCCATTAGCTGTTTTTTCATGAAATCTCTGCTACAATTGGTTATATTTTTCCAGTTTCTTCTTTAATTATAAAGTATAAGCTATGGTTTATCCAAAATAAAAAAGAATCAATTTCGATGAGACATAATTCATAATATTTGTATTATATATACGGGATTTTGTAGGTGTGACAGAATTTTGCCTCATATTTAATAATCACGTGTCGGAGATTTTAGCTTATATCTTAAATGTATTTTATAAATAGTTCTTCTTTAAATATCGATGACCAATGGACTAAGAATATAAAACACGTAATAATGAAGTTTCGTAATCAACTCCTTCGCAATATCAACAGTTCCCACTATTGTAATATATGCTACCGTCTTCCGATGAAGTAAAAGTAGACTATAAAATTATATAAAAATAAACAGAAGTAAATTAGAATAATCTTATAATTACATTTGATATTAATAAAACTATATATATTTCAACAATTTCAGAATATAATTTCAGAAATAAAAACCACATGAATCATTGTTATTAGGATAATTGCAAATACAAATATAGTATTGAAAATAATAAATTAATTCTTTTTTTAAATGTGGTATATCTAATATCAAAGGACTTGAAGATGGTCCACGTGCACTAATTTTGTTTACAGCTAAAGAAGATAGTTATTTTTAGTAGATGCGTTTGTATTTTAAATTTAAAAAAAATGAACTCATTCTTAACTAAGGCTTTCTTCGACGTTAATTAATGAAAATATCGTTAAACTGTGACTCGAGCGAATTTCACAGATATTAGGCATCACTCGCACGGAAGAAGTGCATCCTACTACCACCTGCTAATTAGTTCATTTCATTGAAAGCTTTCGCTTGGAAGGAATTTACATTAGTCTTCGGTCTCCTCAAGTAAGAACGTAATAAATTTGCTGTAGAATGTAAGTACATTGTTTATTTTGTGTAGAGCAATAAACGTTCGCGAGTTTTATATTTGATAAACGGGATTAGTGTGACGAAAATGCATTAGTAGTTAAGGTGAATAACTTGAAATTGCTGTAGCAGTGGAGCAGCGCACGAGATTTTAGGGGTTGATGTACGCCCTCGTGCAGGGGCTTTTGGCGGGGTAGCAAGATCAATAAAAGCAGCATTCAGCATCTACCTCAGGATATAAAGAGATAATACTGGATTTACATGTTGCTGCTATTATGCAAAAAAAAAAATATTTAACCGCTCACACGTGTAAGTGTTCGTTTCAAATACAAAATGAATTAAAGGTGCTTATGTAATAATAACAATGCATTGTAACGTATTATATTAATAAGTATGCAGTCATTATATCGATATGCATTTGATGTTAATTATTTCTGCAGGAAACGTTTGTTTTCGTCGATAGTTACTGTCGTTACTGTTTTACGTAAATAACAGAAAATCTACGTTACGGGAGGTCACGCGAGGTCACTGGGTCGAATCCCGGGCCAGCTCTTCGCCAGCCAATGGGAAAATTCGCGTCGCGTCACGTGCTCTCCTTGCAGCATCCCTTCCCTTTGTACCCGCTTCTGCGAGTTTTCAACCCCATTGTAGATTGTACCACAGCATCCGAACGCTTTGCGTCCACCTAGATTTTGCCATTCTCTCTAACGCACACGTCAGCGCACATTGAAAGAAAAAAAGAAGGGAAGAAGGCAAATCGCTCACTTCATTAGTGTCGGGACAGTGTGTCTCAAAAACCAACCGAATTAAAATGTGAACGGTCCAGCTAAATATTAAAAAAAAAACCCGCCCCTAAAAACCACCCCGCATAAAATTTACCCATTAAATCAACACTTTTAAACCAAACAAAAAATAAAATAAACCTATGTATGTTTCCGGCCTAAATGCATCGAGATCCGACGGAATTCGCAAAGAGATGTGATTGAAATCAACGAAAGAAACTAACAGAGAGAGAGAGAGTATTTATTTATTTTAGTGCGCGTGTTTAAAGATTAATATATTTATTTAATAAACGAGGAATTTTACAATTCCTCAAAGTATTTTATAATATTTGTTAATAAGAACGGGAGGTAATTTAACGTTAAAAATGGTGGGCGGTGGCGAAGTCAAGGTCGCTACAGTCGATGTTGAGTCCATAGACAACATGGCGACACTTCCGGTTTCGCGGGCTCAAGGCGGATGCGATGCCGAAAAGCACAACTCTGCGAATAAAGAGATGGAGCTTAAAAAGGTTCAAGCCAAACCGGATAAGAGGTGCGAAATTTTATTATGCATGTATTGTACATCTCTAATCACGTTTCTTTTTTGTTATTTGGTAATGCACACAAGCATATTAGCAATTAATTTGGCATTCATTAAACATACACAAAGAGCCGCAATGAATTGGTAATCATAGGTGAAAATTTCATGAAATTACAATAATTAACCACATAATTTTTTTATTTAAACTAACTTAGTTGAATTGATGTAATATAACAATTTTCATCATCATTATCTGCATGAAAATTGAGAATTTCAGTGCACAAAAGGTTTACTTAACAAATAGTGAAGATAGTTTTAATTTTATTTCTTTCAGAAAAGTACAGTAAAAACAGTTGCACAATCTAGTTGTTTATGGGTAATAGAATTTGTTTTACACTACGAGATTTGAATAATCTTTGCTAAAATGATACTAAATAGATTTATTCAAATTATAATAAAGTTCTTATCAATTCAGATTATTAATAATGTTTGCATTATGTTTTCGATGGTTATTTTTAGGAATTTGATTTCTTTTCTCGCATGCAGTATGTGGAAATCCTTGAGTACGTACACACGAACGTTAGTAAGCAACGAAGACATTGCCTATTTCCTAGACACTCTTATGCTCTCAGATGAAGATATTTTTAAAGGCTCCTCAAATTTACCGAAAATAAACAAGCCTAACATGAATATCCCTTAATCTTCGACGTGTTGGGCAATATTTCACCGCGAAGCTATTACATTTCAAACAACATGTCCGTCGTGTTTTTGTTGAGAAACCAAAACAATTTACAAATATTGGCATCACCTAAACAAGGCATAAATAAATGAAATCAACGAGCTGTTCACTTTTAGTTTACACATTTTTTTTCTTGTAAAATTGCAGGCGATGATGCTATTTATGGTTTCGAAATAATAAACTTGTTTTCTAAGTGTGTTATTTCGTTTTCAGCTAGCAGTTAAATCCGATTTAGGCACGGTTGGGAACAGCTAACTAAAATTAGATTTTTAAGTGCGTTGAACATGGGTTGCAGTAAATTAGATTAATTAGTTGAAACAAAAAAAAAACTAGGTAATGGACGTGGGATATCCGAAGTGGGATAAATATTTGATTACACAGAATGTTGTGTTATTCATGAGTTTGTGCAACAGGCATTAATGCAGAAATAAAAAGACGTATATAATGGCGTGACGATTGAAATGTATGTTATTCAATAACAGAATTAACACCGTCGAGTACCTTGGATATTCGACACCAATGAAGTACTTGACCTTAGTTCCATTTCGTAGTTCATAACTAGGTAAACAAGTTTTTATATATTTGCATTGAGTTACCGAAACCAAATGAAACGTTCCAGACAGATTTGTACGCGTATCAAAGTCACATATTATGTGAGTATTTATTTATACACGCATTTTCCGCTTTGTTATAAATAGAAATCGTCTCACTAAAACACGATAAACGCGTACTCCATTCGATAATTATGAATACGTTTATTTATCTTTAATTACATGATTCATTAATTGAGTCTAAAAGGGAACATAATTATTAGCACGCTATTCAATTAATTAACTTTCAAGTTTGTTACACTTTAGTTTATTTGCGAAATACAGGTTGTGTAATTAAGAATATTGTTAGAAACAATACATTGCTTTTCATAATGATAATCATACTGCAATCGTTGAATACCTGAACTGTATGTAAATATAAATATTATGCGTGCGGTTGTAGTGTTTGAAAATAGTTGGGAAAAAGCGCTGACCTACTGCTCGAAAATAGAATTTCAGTAGATCCGCGTTTTTCGCCGGCGTTCGACTGAATGCAAAAAAAACAGACCAAAATGACCGGGTGGGTAAATTATAAATTTGTGCGTTTAACTAATTAAAAATTAGCTTATAAATATATACGAGATTCGTGCTTTTCATTAAGTTTCTTGACCTCCCATCCACTTGTAATCTCGCTGCATACTCGTCTTCTACTTTTTTTTTCTTTTTCTTTTGCAGGACGTCGCTGTTTATAATAATGAGTTTCGTGTATGCGAAGCTCTTGATTGTCGTCTGCCTGGCTTACGTTATCTCTGACGTTGTCACTCATAACATACCCCTTTGGTACTACGAAGGATTTTTCACGTATCTCTATGGAATGAGCATCCTTTTCCTGCTCTACGTTTTCTGCTTCCTGCTGCAGGAGAGCTCCTGCTGCAACGGCGAGAAGAAAGAGCAAATCAAGAAGGCTCCGAACGAGAAGGCCATAAAGGAGAAGAACAAGAAGGAGGAGAAGGAGAAAAAGAAGCAGGAGAAAGAGAGGGAGAAAAACGATAAGAAGAACGACAAGAAAGACGGTGACAAAAAGAAGAATAAGAATAAGGGAGAAATCAAGGTGGGCTTTGTAATTTCTATGGTTGTTTTTTTTTACGTTGTTGCTTGAAGCTTACTCTCTAGAGTCGATAGAAATGCTTCGCTTATTCGGTAGGGGTGGGTTTTTTTTTCGTTTTCATGTTTTTTTTACACATTCACCTCATCTCATCACATTAAATGTGTGCGTGTAGGTTACCTCTCCTTCTGAAAAATCAATATATTATATAAAGCAACAACATTTATCACAAAGGCGACCATTGCGTTCGTGCTCGAATACTTCACTAAAGCAATTTGCCGTACGGTTATTTAAAAAAAAAAACACATACACACATTTTTAATTATAAAACACCCAAAGCACGGAAGGAAGACGAAATAATAAACTTCCGCAAACACTCATCAGACGCTCGATGTCGCTCCTGGTTTCGGTCGAGCGAAGAAGCGTTGAACCGAAAATCGAAATGTTTTAGAACGTTAAAAATAAGGAGGTACTGAAATGTTTCTGCTTTAATTAAAATATGGTCACGTTTAAGAATTGTGTGCGTGCACGTTTAGGAATTTTAAGAGGAACGTGAGCGATCTCTGTTTACACTAGTTACAGGAACAAGAGTGCTTTTTTCCAAGCTGCGGCTGGAATTTTCCTTAGGAATAAATTGCAGTAGCATTAATTAAAAGTCACTCTAGTGGGAAATCAAATGAGATACAAACAACAAAAAAGAGGATATTTATATAGTGGAAAAGCAACAACCAGCGTTTAGTAATGGGCACCAATTCCACAGGTCCAATTACGATACACTTCAGCTCCTAACAACCTTTTCAAATATAAATAGGAATATTGAGGAAGCACTCTTTCAGCGGCGATCAAGATTTATCGTCTCATTCTTTAAGATATATCCGTTAGCCTTTATCCATTATCTTTACTGATTTTTTTTTTTAACTTCGTGAACTTTTTATTATGATCATATTATGGTACCTTAATCAGGGTGGGGCTCATACTTAGGGCGCAGCGAAATATAATGTAATTATCGAAAATGATACTGACCTGTATCAAACATTCCAATTCAGAACATGCGCAAAAGCGTTACTACGCCCATAATTGGTATAGATTTTAGGGAAGAAATATAATATATTAATCATATCAAGTTACATAACAATTACCTTGATTCCGTTCAATAGTTTTCAGACTTCAAGAATGCTCGTTTTTATGTAATAAAATATATATTTTTTAAATTTTCTTACAAATTTACACAAAATTTAATTTTTCAGTACAATTACAGAAATTCATAATTCAAGATTATAGCCAATCAATTATTAATTATTTTAAAAGGTGCATTAACCCACTGTTACAACTGTAATATATCATTGTTAAGTCATCACTATTACAGGTGATAATGACATCATGCTGCAGAAGATTAATGCATACTATGTTCACATAATAATTATTATTTCGTATTCTGTCTTGTAATCCGTTGTCACATATGGAAATGGGATGAGTTATTATTGTGATTACGCCAAGACGTTGCAGGAATCTGCGAATTCGTTTGTTTGCATTCAACATCTGAATCATAGAACAATTAGCATTCGCAATAATAAAAAAAATAATGCAATCTATTTTTAAACTTACTCTACTTGTTTGTTACAAGAAAACAATTACAATTTTACGCTTTCGTTGAAATAATATTTATTGTTTTTGTCATTACGTAATGCATTATGTAAAGATGAAATTTCCTATATCACATACTAAACTGTTCTCGATTAATATTTTCTTGGTTCACTTTATTATATGCAACCAACGCAGTTCTATTTAAATGCATACAGTGAATTGTTCGCCATTCAAACATTATCTGTATTACTTAACTGGATGGATTGTTTTTCGTTCCACCAAGTGTTTTTAAAATGTGTAGGATAACAATGTAATAAAGTTATTAGAAACATTTGAAAATAAAAATAAACAAGAGTACAGAAATACACACCATCCATTACGTCTGTAACATGTTTATGGAAGTGTACATTTGAGTTATATCAACGAGATCTGTAAATCATTTGCTATGGTAATGCTACTAATAACATGTACATGACAGGACAGAACACTCGCATCGAAACACGTGAAATGGAAATATAGATTAAACTGGACAAGCTTTTACTTTTTATGTGAACAAATACTAAACATTTTTCAAAATGTCATCGGAATTCAACTGAAATGAATGAAAATAGCAATGCTTGCCTCGGGAATACCATCCAAATGTAATATGTTTTGTAATATGAGAGTTTCCTTCTGCGGTTTTACAAATATTTGTTTCCCTAGTGCATACTAGCTTATTGCACTTGTTTTTCCTTTATTTTTGTGGTACATCAGTGCATACACGCAAAGTTTAATATGAAAGACATCTAACGCAAACACACATTTCTATAATATCTCGATCACACGCAATAAATTCTAGCCAATTTTCCAGCTGAATATCATAAATAAAACAGAAATAAAACGCGAAGCACATCACAGAACAATGGCTTTATATAACGTACACACCCCCTCTCACAGCCCCGTCGTTATAAATGGCTATCGATTTTTTAAACCACCACGACATGAATTTCTGTTACCCCACTGTGCAATTACTTCTGCGAGCCTTCACACGCACACATTGCGACGCAAATAACAGTCGTTTGTTTGTTTTCTCTTATTTTTTCTCTTTCATCTGATTCTTTTTTTTTCCCTCTCTATTTTTAATTTCAAACGTCTTTGTTTCGCAATTGCTCGTCGACAAACATGCGCTAATTACACTAACACGAGGACTTACATAAATAGCAAAACAATCACAATTTACTTAGACTAACGCATACCAAACAACAAGGCATCATCCATCAGCTTTTGTTCATCAACTTTTCTTTTTCCATCGATTCAGTTTCATTCCTTAAGTTTGCTATTTATTTGCGGGGGTACAGAGCACATATCGCCGCAACTCTGAGGGGGTGGTAGATGCCGGTTTGTCGGGTGTTCCGGTGCCCGTTGCGGAGATTGGAGCTCAATCTGAACCCCCTGTTGTCCTCCAGGAAAATTCTACACCTAACGCGCAACTATCGCAGCCACAGCAGGATATCGAAGCAGGAGTCGTCAAGGTGATCAAGCGGAAGCGGAAAACCACCCAGAACGAGCATACCCATGGAAGTTTCTTCCTTCGCATAGGAGCCATAGGTTGGTAACACCTTTTGTTCTCAGTTTTTTTCTTTTTTCAATTCCATTCAATATAATACGTATACAGTTCACACGGATTTCGAATTTGCTTAGAACTCGTTTACCGAAGAACTGGGGCAAACAGATATGCTACATTTATATTCAAACTACAGCAGCAAAAATCCATTTTCTTTATTTTACTTATTTATACCGAACTTTTATTTTACACTGAAACAAATTTAATGCCATTTCTGGTTCGGTAGTTTCTTATATTCACATATCTAAAGTTCGAGCAATCAAACTTTACTTTCATTATATAGCAAGTACTTAGTTTTTAGTTCATAACGTTTTAAAATAACTTTTGATGTACAAAAAAATCTTCATAAATATTTATATTTTAAGTTTCCAAATATTAGCTGTTCACTGATGCAGGACTGTGGTGAAGTTTAAATGGAACAATGACTAATTTAGACTTTATGGTCATTTGCTTACCTAATACCCTCAAGCTTCACATAATAAGTGGCAAAATGAATCCCTGGTGAGATAAAATCACCACATGTTAAGCTCTCAAAAGCTTAATTGTTACTTAAAACCGGTTAAAGTCGACACATCATTGAAGTGCACAATTAAAAGGATTTGTTTGCTTCGGCTCTGTTTTATAGCATTCGGCTTGGGAACTATGATTTACAACGGGCTGGAATTTGGATCGTTCTTCGAGGTGCCGTTCACGTCACCATGTTACATGATTTTAAGAGGCGTGAATCCGGTCTTGCAGATGGTTTTCACCTTCATGCAAATGTACTTCATTTTCATGAACTCTCGCGTACGTTTAAATGGATTTCGAGAATACTAAAGAGCTTTAACTAAACTATAAATAATATTTTCAGCTGAACATCCACAGGTTTAAGGTAATAGCGAGATTCGGTTTAATGCACGTCGTAGCCACCAACATTTGCGTTTGGATTCGCACAGTAGTTCTTGAATACTTGAAGGAAATTACAGTTTATCATAAGAAAAATGATACATCATCCACGTTCCCAGGTAAAATTATTGATGAGTTCTTCGGTTTTGGGTATTAAATTAAATGTTTATTTAGAGAGTATTCGTGCTCATACTTTACGCAATGCTAATACCATAATGGGATCGCACCTTGCTGTACCTGATGCCCTTTTTACAACCACCACAGCTTCAACGACAACAACCATGGATTCACCAATAAGCACTGCTCTTAAAAACATTATAACTACGGCCGCAACAACTGCAGCTACTACGTTGCAAACGTTCGTCACTACGACTGAACCAACAACAACCCGTAAGTGATTTATTTTTTTTAATTTAACACGCACAAATCGATCGACTAACAAAACCATCACTTTGTATATAAAAGGTTTACTAACTACAACAACTACTACTACTTCAACGACACCAGCACCGATTTGGAGATCAGAGATCAATGCATCGCCTAACTATTTCCAATCCCATCCAACTACTACAACTAATTTACCTACTATTACTACCACCAAGGCTTGGACTACAATAAGCACTACATTAGCTAGCACTCCATTCGCTAAGTTGTTCAATTTTGGATACAATAATTTCCAAGCTAACGTACCCACCGGTATAATATCGTTTAATAATTAAATGTAACATATTCATAAATTTAAAACAGTTGCAGAACCTGAGGTACTATTGGATGAGGTGATCGACAAAAGTTTTAATGGTTCTGAGTTATTGGACAATATATTTCCTCAAGCTCTCAGCGCTTATGACAATAATTCTCTATTGCAAGCGAGCTGCGGAAGAATAAATATCATGGGAACTATCGTACAAGACTCTGCTCCATACTTATTTCCATTTATTATTGAATATTCATTGATTGGTGCTGCTGTGATTTATGTCATGTGGAAACATATCGGCCGCAATCCCAAGTAATTTTCAAATTAAAAAAAACTTTTGAAGCTTTTATTTAACAATTGTCTTTGTAGATATTATACCGAAGAAGATTTGGAACATCGTTTGGAATTGATGTTATCGCGTCGTGCTGTGGCAATGGCGCAAGCACAAAATGGAAAAGTAGATTGCGTCGGAGCATCTAAAGGACTTTTCTTTGGTTTGCTCTTGTTGGTTGGTTCACTTATTTGCTTGATACTCTTCTTCGTTCTGATTCAACATCCAGATTTGGGTCTTTTGGCCATCTATTTAGCCGATGTCTCGCATTGCGCTTTGATGGCTTTCAGCATAATCGCAATCATCGTCGGCTTTATACGGTAATTAAACTGAATATGTTGCAATGAATGTCGGCTAATTGAAAATGTATGTATTTTAGCGTCCAATCCCTGAAATTCAAAGTGGAAGAACAAAGCGATCTTAACGATATCCTACTCCGCGTCTCCGCTTTCGGTTTATTCATCTATGCTACATTCAGCGTAATTGCTGGATCATTGAATGCTTTCACCAAGGAGCCAAACCTTTTAGTTATGGTAACTGGAATTCTCTCCGTCGTTCAAGTAAGTAACATTATAAAAAAATGAGATTGATTTGCAGATGTGAGAAAGAAAACTGAAAATGTTATAGGTCGTGCTACAATTGCTTTTCATTGCCGACGTATCGCGTCGCCGTGTTCATCTACCTGAACACGATCGCTCAAAACCAGGTCGCCAAGTGGTGACATTTTTGCTCATTTGCAACATCACCATGTGGATCATTTACACGTTCGAAGCGCAGAAGGTTGAAGCGAATCCCATCCAATTGGAGTTCTATGGTTTCTTGGCTTGGGCCATAATCCAGCGTCTCACATTACCGCTGTGCATTTTCCATCGTTTCCATTCGGCCGTGACACTTGCTGAAATCTGGAAGACCAGCTACAAGGCGAGACTCGAATAAGTCAAGTAGTCATCAATGGAAAGAAAAATCTGAAAATGCAAAAACAAACAAAATACCACGAAAGAAATTATTATGTATGAGTGTTGAGATTTTTAAAAATTTATTTTTGTTAAAGAATTTATTTATTATTTTATATTCACTGTAAATAATTTCACATATCTAAAAGAACAGAAACACAGAAAACAATGATATTTATTTAAACATTATATTATGCATTTACTCGTCATACTACTGAAGGCAAGAAATCAATGGATTTAAAGTATAAAGAGAACGACAAATAGATGTTACTTGATAGTGCGAGCCAGGATATTGGACTCTTTAGATGGTATATGTCTACCCTTTTACGATTCACTATGTATCCAGAAAGCACAGAACTATACTACTTACATTTAAAGGAATGGAAAGCTTATAGAAGAATTAAAAAGAAAAGAATAATACATAAAAGCAAATGGATGTTAATATTAATCAATCAACTAAAATAAAATAGATTTCGTCTCATAATCACATAGATAAAATACATGCATCTTCGATTTCTACTTTTATATCAATAAGCTTTTTAGTAGTAAACACAAGAACAACAACATAGGTCTTCAAAAACGTACTGTCGATGCAATTTATGTGGACCATATACCAAAGAAATATAATTAAAACCAAAAAAATTGAAAACAAATTTTACGTACTTAAAAAAAAATATATGTGGATCAACTAATTTATTTTAAAGAACTTTTTTAATATATTATATATATTAATCTTAAGATTATTTCATTAATATTTATTTAACACTAATTCTTTTAATAAATGTGTACATTATTCGGATTGCGCGCCGCAGGAAACCAGAAAACTTGAGCAATTTTTACATTTATACCGGCAATACTAATATAATGAAATAAGTATAATTATTCATGAAATTTGACGAGACATAATTTTGATACCCTGATAATATATATATACAAGAGTTTCCGGTATTTTTTTGCGGTCGCAATCGTTTTTGTGATTCCATTTTACCAATTTTAGTAATTTTAAGAAATTTTGTCAAAAAAGAAAAGATAATTTGATCTTTATATTAAAAACTTCTAAATGTGAAATTCTATCTATAAAACGAAAGCGCAAATATATGTGTGTTATTACTTAAAAAAAATATATTGAAAGGAAAGAAAAAATTAATAATATATGTAATATTAATAATGTTATAGAGGAGTATATGTCTTGATTAATGATAACAAAAAAAGAAGTAATAAGAAAATTAAACTTTTCTCTTGGTAGAGTATCAAAATATGTAAACGTATATAGATGATCGGTGAATACGAAATAAGGAAATTAATTAATACTAAATAAAGATAAAATGTAGTCAGTAGTAGTATTCAAAATTATGCTCAAATTGTCCATTATTTATTACTGATGATGAATATATATGTTCGATGGTTATTGTGAACCGTACGCGAAAGCGTTACGATGAATTAAATATGAACACTGCCGTTTCCGAAATGTGTTTACAAATAAATTTAAAAATTTAAAAATATATATGTAATTTACTTATATAGATCGGAATAATGTTTTAAATATATACATTTTGTTTAAATAAAAAAAAAATATATGTGTATTTCTTTCCAAATTAAATGTCTGAAATATTTATATACATTTTATTATTACATCAACCCTAATTTAGTTTATAATTAATTAGGAAAACAAAAATCAAAGTTTAACTACAAATTAATTAGATTTTAGTATAAAGGTGAGTATTATTATGTTGTTGTTACCATTTTTATTTGCTTTTCAACAAATGGGAAACTTCATACTAAAGTTTACTAAAAAAAATATCTGCAGATGTCTAAATTTGTTACCTGATTCCAGAAGTTACTATAAATGCATTAAATTATGAATTGTTTAATTAATTAACTTAAATTAAAATATATAATGTTCAGTTTGTATTGGATTATGTACATAAGCCAGTTTCAAATCAGTAGAAGATTTCGTCAGCCTTGTTACAACATTGATAAATTTTATATCTGCACGCTCTTTAAATAAATGATGATTAATTTAAATCTTAAGCAATACAGTTCATTTATTATTACAATATTATTACATATTTCTTACACCTTCAAATAATTTCAGCAATATCAGAAAGAATGTCAGTATAAAAAAGTAAAATGGATTTAAAGATCACTTTTTTCAAAATTTAACATATTCTAGAATAAAAAAAAACGTACCCATTATTGTCTGATCCGTTCATAATCCAAATGATCTAATAATTAAATATAATTTTTATTTTAGTAATTACACAGACAAAAAAAATGAAACAATACGATCTAAAATACTTAAACAAATAATGTGAATGTTCAATGTAAATAGAATTAATTGTTTGCTTTATTAATGTGATAATGTGCGGATTTACATATAATATGACACGGAATTGCGGAAACTGTAATTACCCTTTACGTTATCACATTTTTTCTTTCTTCGGTGGGAGAATACGCCTGGTCGAATGCATATAAATATTGCATGACATCCTATTGCTGCATACAGTCAACAAGATGCTGTTTTACACAGTAGCTTTATTGCTCCTGGTCGGGGCACAGGGTAACACGCATGAATTAGATATTCAAAATCTTATTGACCTGAGTAGTGCTGAAGACTCAGCTGATCCAGAGGATGCGCATCTGTTAGTTGTAAGTTATATTATTCTAATATTATATTGTGCTTGTATATTATTTATATATTTCAGCCCGATTTAATAGAAAAATATGGTTATACAGTAGAAGTTCACAATATTATAACTTCTGATGGATATAATTTGACGTTGCATAGAATCCCACATGGTATTGATCAAACTTATAGTGAGGGAAGGCCAATTGCTTATGTACAACATGGCCTGTTATGTTCTTCGGCTGATTGGGTTGTACCAGGACCTGAAAAGGGCTTAGGTATGTTTAAAAATGTTTGTTGTTGTTGTAATAAATAGTCATTTGTGATTATATTTTATAGCTTATATATTGGCCGATGCTGGTTATGATGTTTGGATGGGGAACGCAAGAGGAAATCGTTATTCGCGAAAGCACAATACTTTGGATCCTGATGATGATGCTAAAGAGTTTTGGGATTTCTCTTGGCACGAAATCGCTGTAATCGATGTACCAGAAATGATCGACTTCGTATTAAATAAGACCGGCCAATCAAAGTTATTCCATATCGGTCACTCTCAGGGAACCACCACCTTCTACATTATGTGCTCGGAGAGACCAGAGTACAACGATAAAATAATAGCACACTTCAGTTTGGCTCCAATTGCTTACATGAAACACATGACTAGTCCACTGCTTAAACTCATTTCCGTCGCTGAAGGAGGCATCGAATTCCTTTTGGGTCTTATCGGAATGCACGAATTTATGCCCACTGACGGATTTTTGCACAACATTTCGAAGCCTTGGTGCGATGAATCGGTTTTACAACCCGTCTGCACGAATACGCTGTTCGTGCTTTGCGGTTTCAATAAAAATCAAATGAACAATACGTTGTTGCCCATTATCTTAGGGCACACGCCGGCCGGAGCAGCCACTAAACAACTCCTTCATTATGCACAAGAAATTAAATCAGGTTTGTAGTAAATATTATTGTAGCGATATTATTAATACAATTAAATTGTTTCAGGATTTTTCAGACAGTACGATCATGGACTTATTGGTAACCAGAAGAAATATGGATCAATCTTTCCACCAAACTATAAATTAAAGAAAGTTGTAGCTCCTGTTTATTTGTTCTACAGCCGCAATGATTGGCTTTCCGCTGAAGTAGATGTAAACCGTTTGTACACTGAATTGGGTAATTCTCAAGCGAAAATGCTGGTCGCCGATCCTAAATGGAACCATTTGGACTATATGTGGGGAATTGATGCACCACACTTGGTTTATAACAAAGTCATTAGTTTAATGGAACAATTGTTATTGTAATAATGGAATGGAATTTAATATAATTTAATAAGCATACTTTAGTATTATTTATTTTGTGAATACATTTTAAATTAATTATTCGACATTTTCTTACAGAGAAAAAATGAATATGCATAATAATAATGTGTAATAAAATACTTAAGGTAAGTATTTTTTTTTTACTTATTAACAGAATTTAACTGTTCCCATTACGTTTCGATTTATCTCGAATAAATTTGATTTGCTTTATTATTGATGTAAGTGAGAGCAATAATATTTAATATAAAAAAAAAACAAATAAATAACGATATTAACTTGCGTTTGATAATTCATACTTAATTGTACAGACGTACAGAAATGCGTACGTACGTCATATCAGTTACTGGCTGTGTATTATATAAACATATTCTTTATTAGTCTTCTGTTTAACTCGTTCTCTGACTGAAGTTTAGTGTACATTAATACAGCGTTTTCCAGCGTGCACTAGCCTAAGGGGACGTAGTGAGCAATTTTCCAAATATCTGCTAAAGTATAGAAACATTCCTGTACTCTTATCCATATTGCTGTAATACGCGCTCAAAGTTGAAAAAATGAAATTAGAACGTTCGAAAAAGCAGTGTTTTCACATTTCATTGATTTTCTCGAAAACTATAATACATAGAATGAATCCAAAAAATGCATATGAAAGCTGAATGTTTGGGGGATGTAGCAAGTATCGATATATTACTGTGGTTTTAGCCGTTTGGCTGTAATACGTGTTCAAGTTTTAAAAAATGCTCGAAAAAGGAGTGTTTTCACGTTTCATTGATTTACTCGAAAACTATAATAAATAGAATGAATCCAAAAAATGCATATGAAAGCTGAATGTTTGGGGAATGTAGCAAGTATCGATATATTACTGTGGTTTTAGCCGTTTGGCTGTAATTTGTGTTCAAAATTTAAAAAATTCTCGAAAAAGCAGTGTTTTCACATTTCATTGATTTTCTCGAAAACTATAATACATAGAATGAATCCAAAAGATGCATATGAAAACTGAATGTTTGGGGAATCTAGCAAGTATCGATATATTACTGTACTCTTATCCATGTTGCTGTAATGCGCGTTCCTTTTATGAAAGAGGAGGCGCCAAATGATTACATACTTTTGAGGAAGGCGTTGTAACATCAAGTTTGGAGACCACTGCATTAATATGAATGTCGAGACTATACAAAATTCGTAAAACTATATATATTCATAGATATATTTGCTGACCCTCAGGAGACAACTCTGATCTTCCCCACAAAGAGGTATTCCATATGCTGCTAAACCATATCATAATGGTTTGGTGTAAATCTAAATTACTCCAAAAACTCTATTACGATATAATTTCAATAAACAATAGCAGAAGACGTACGAAGAAACACAAATACAAACCAGAAATAAGATCAATTTGTGTAATTTTTAGAATACGAATTATGGATAATCAGATCTCCTAGACAAATTAATTAGGAACACCAAAGCCTGAAGAGCCTAGACATGTGCCTCTCTGCCTTCATGGTTAATCCACCACTAATTGTAATAAATTAACAAATAAGATGAAATATTAGCTTATATAAATAAAGAAATCCCGCAAAAGAAGATTTTTTTTTAAATTTTAATAAAAGTTTAATTATTCCATTGTCTTACACTAAATTATTTACATACATTTTAATTACTTTGATTTTTTAAATACATTATCAGTATTAATTCTTTTTTAAGATTTTAACGAGATAACATACAATACTATCAAATTGAATACAGCAACGAGATTAAACTAAAAAAAAAAATGAAGTGTACTATAAAAGTAACGTACAAAAAGCAGATTCTATCAAAATGTTCCGCTTTGTTTTAATATTAGCATTGTTGGGTGGCTCTCGGGCTAATCCAACAAGTGATATAGATGATATACTAAAAGAGTATCCAAATTCAGTTGTGGAATTTAGTGAATTTAATGATGGAGATCTAACTGTGGTAAGTAAGTTTAATTATTACGAAAATCCTTATTATTATTCAATTTTCTTTCAGCCTGAATTGATAGAAAAATATG
>NW_017097354.1:0-3870 GCF_001412225.1 Nicrophorus vespilloides | reverse complement strand
CATCTATTAATTAAAATATAAGCAAATTTCAATAGCGTTAATTGTCGACCTGTCAACTGTCATTCACCAAATTTTGTTATAAATTTACAAATAAATGAAAACACCTGAATAAATGCTTTTATGTTCATTTTATTCTTTGAAGATTCAATATTAAAATTTATATTAATCATTCTTCTGGGAGCAGCTATTAATTAAAATATAAGCAAATTTCAATAGCGTTAATTTTCAACCTGTCAACTGTCATTAACCAAATTTTGTTATTATTTTACAAAGAAACTGAAACAACTGAATCAATTATTTTATGTTCATTTTATTCTTTGAAGATTCAAGATTAAAATTCGTACAAATGTTTCTTCTGGGAGCATCTATTAATTAAAATATAAGCAAATTTCAATAGTGTTAATTTTCGACCTGTCAACTGTCATTCACCAAAATTTGTTATTAATTTACAAAGAAACTAAAACAACTGAATTAATGCTTTTATGTTCAGTTTATTCTTTGAAGAGTCAAGATTAAAATTCGTGTTAATGTTTATTCTGGGAGCATCTATTAATTAAAATATAAGCAAATTTCAATAGTGTTAATTTTCGACCTGTCAAATGTCATTCACCAAAATTTGTTATTAATTTACAAAGAAACTAAAACAACTGAATGAATGCTTTTATGTTCATTTTATTCTTTGAAGATTCAAGATTAAAATTCGTATTAATAATTCTTCTGGAGCTGCTATTAATTAAAATATAAGCACATTTCAAAAACGTTAATTTTCGACCTGTCAACGGTCATTGTCAAATTTTGTTATTAATTTATAAAGAAACTGAAACAACCGAATGAATTCTTTTATGTTCATTTTATTCTTTGAAGATTCAAGATTAAAATTCGTATTAATAATTCTTCTAGGAGCAGCTATTAATTGAAATATACGCAAATTTAAACGTTAATTTTCGACCTGTCAACTGTCATTCACCAAAATTTGTTATTAATTTACAAAGAAACTAAAACAACTAAATGAATGCTTTTATGTTCAGTTTATTCTTTGAAGATTCATGATTAAAATTCATGTTAATGTTCCTTCTGGGAGCAGCTTTTAATCTAAATATAAGATAATTTAAAATACGTCATTTTTCGACCTGTCAAATTTCTTATATTAAATTATAAAGTAATTAAAACACCTACATAAATAAAATTATACGCATTTTTTTCATAAAAAATGAAATATTAATCTATTTGTAAGTTTTTAAATATATAATTGAAAATTCTATGTAATTCTATAAATAATGATTAATTTTTTTATTATTTGGAAAATGCAAATTGTAATATTTGTACTATTTGTTTATTAAAACTGAAATTGATGCAAACAATGTTTACGTGATTTTATTTCAAAATGAATAATGACTTCAAACGTTTGTAAAATATTTGCGCCGTTTGGTAAATTGTTTTATTCATTTCCACATTCCGAAAACTTTTTTTTGTAAAAGCAATATATTTGCATGATTCGATATAATTTGAAACACATTTTGCTGCAAATATGCATTATGTAATCTAGTTGTAGTACAAATACGGACAATAACAAAATATTTTGTTGGTTTGTTCATATGAAAATCATGGAATCGAATTTTATCAGTTAGGAAAGTTTGAATTAATTTTAGAGAGTTTTAAATGAATTGTTACAATTTATTGATTATAGTTTTACAATGAATTATGGTAAAATCAGCAAAGATCTTCGCATCCAGAAGTTCCAGTCTCATATGGAACTTGTCCTCCGACGTTACCACTGTAAATATTAAGATGTTTAATCATAATGTTGTCTTTAAAACTATTGATATAATTTACCCTGGTCCATAGTTGCAAGTGTACAATTTGGCGTACGGGTATTGCGGTTGTTCAACATCGTAAAAGTAGATGAAGTCACATCCTACAGATTTGCTATCGGCCCACACCACTTGCGTGTAATGTCCGGTCATCTTTCCTGGTACTGATATGTTGGGATAGGTGAAGTCCTCGTGTTCATTGAACCATCCGGCTACAGCTGTTTCCCAGTCCTGTCTTCCATCGTCCTTCTGAGAGCTCCACTGGATGTACAAGTTTTGTCCGACCCACCACCAACGATCTACAAGAAAACCATTGCAGATTTATATTGTAAATTTCATTGAGATATAAACTTACCATCTTGAGCTAAGATGTGGTTCATCTTGCATGTGTCGGATACAACTCTGCCTTTCTCTCCAAGAACTTGATCGTAAATCTATAAATAAATTTAAAGACATAATTATTAAAATAAACAAATATTAATCATAAAATATGATAATTTTTGTTATAAAAGATTTTCATGTATTCAAAAACTTAGTAGATGGTTTGGTTGCCTATATCAAATGATTAATCAAGTAAAGTTTTAAAAATTGTTAAATTTCGTTCCATTTCTTTAAAGAAAACTTAAAGCAATTTTCTAAATATTTCGTAACAGTAAAAAAATCATTTTGATTGTACATTCTGCACGAATATCCAATAAATATGTAGCATACTTTTGAAATTACTTACAAGAATTTCTATGTTATCTACACTTTTACTATCTTGAATAATTTGAAAATTAAAAAAAAGAATAGTTATTAATTGTTGATGGATAGTTGAAAAAAGAAATAATTATAAAATTCTGCTAAAAGTTCGTAGAAGCCTGAGGTCATATGGAAACGACACGTGAATCACTACGTTAAGTTACATTCAAATGTCTCTGTTGATAAGCAACGGCAATAACAATTGGTTTTGTAACCTTGTCGAAGCAATTAAAAGCAAGAACATAACAATAATTGCTGATTGTGTTATTAAACTCACCATCCTCTGCAAGTTAACACCACGCGGTTGATTTGGTACCAGCCCATTAGCGATTTGGATCCTGTAGTCATTGTGGGCCTTGATCACGGCAATTTTACCTTCGTTGCTGATTCCTCTGGCTGCAAAAATTTAAAAGATTTTTAAAAATAAAAAAAATGAATTTAATTGTGTTTTTATTTACCGTAGATTTCTCCACCAGATGGACAATTTTCAGCGGCTGCAAGAGCAAAAAGGGCTGCGATAAATACTTGAGCGAACATCGTGTTGGTTGTGATGACCATGCTCATATCCTGCGCACATTTATATCCAATTTGTTGAATAATTAACAGTTTTTTGTTTTGTTTTTTTCGAGCGTTTATCTAGAATAGGTGCAATAAATACACATGATAATGTGTACGAGAAAGATAGATTACTTTA
This sequence comes from Nicrophorus vespilloides, assembly GCF_001412225.1. Lineage (NCBI taxonomy): Eukaryota > Metazoa > Arthropoda > Insecta > Coleoptera > Silphidae > Nicrophorus > Nicrophorus vespilloides. Next base: position 624 of record NW_017097354.1, on the reverse strand, counting down.
TAATCATTCATTATTCTTTATTTTTGAGCGATATAAGTGCATTCGATAAGTATATTTCAAAAGATACAAAAAACAGACAACATTTTTATAGTTTTATCAACGAATTCAACTATACTTTTTATTATGTACTTGACTTTTTAATAATTGCTACCAAATTTTAGTTATTAAATTTGATGTATCTCTAAAAATCTAAATTATTAACTTTAATACAAGAATATTTTGTAAAATGTTATTAATGAGTATTCCAACGGAGGCGGCGTCTTCATATAGACCCATCAGCCTACTGCCGGTACTGTCTAAACCAGCGGTCGGGGAACCGGGGTAAATTACCCAAAATGGGGTAAAAATTAATTTTTTTTGGGTAATAGGGAAATTTTTCTAATTTCATCTTACCAAACTCAGAGAGCGGTTCTTTGACTACTTTTCAGATCTTGATGTACAAACTGTGAATTGGGTTGTAGATCCTTTTAAATGTGAAATTACTAACATACCAGAAGAATCTCCAAGTTTGGCAGAGGCAATTCTTGAACTTCCAATCAATACTGTATTCAATTTGAGACCAAATCAAATCTGTCGTCTTTTTGGTTGTCAATGGCTGCAAAGGTTTTCAAAATTGCACATGAG
>NW_017097353.1:0-4022 GCF_001412225.1 Nicrophorus vespilloides | reverse complement strand
AAAAAACGATTTTCTAAGCATCGAAAAATTGAAGTCTTCACAAATCATCAATTTACTCAATAACTATATTAGATACAATTATGAATGAGTAATCAAATTAAAGCTGAATGTTTGGGCTTTCCAACGTGTGCTCTGTCATATTTGTAACTATTGGCGTTTTCCTACAATTTACAGTCAAAGTTGAAAAAACGATTTTCTAAGCCTCGAAAAATTGAAGTCTTCACATATCATCAATTTCCTCAATAACTATATTAGATACAATGATGAATGAGCAATCATATTAAAGCTGAATGTTTGGGCTTTCCAATGTGTGGTCTGTCATATTTGTAACTATTGGCGTTTTCCTACAATTTACAGTCAAAGTTGAAAAAACGATTTTCTAAGCTTCGAAAAATCGAGTGTCTTCACAAATCATCAATTGTTTTTATTTATGTACAGTCAAGATTCTTTTTGTGCAATTTCAAAGTCCTCGATTAGTCCGGTTTGAAATGCACCATCAAAAGTTTCATTTTCTTCTAAAGCATTGTTCTCTTTTCATATTCTTTATGTGATCTTTATGTATCTTTAAGTTTATATTATTCATCTGTTATTTCTTTCGTCTCGATGCACACGAGGATGCTTCAGCTCCCCTCTTGAGAATTATCGAGATGCCCGCGGAAACAAGTGAACTGAAGACGTCGGAAGAGGGATCAAAGCGCATTATTTTTGATGGGTGATCGAAAATTGAGGAATTCCTGGCGTATCCACACAAGAAAACACTGCAGTATTGTCTAAGGAAGAATCAAGTGAAGTTTTAATGCGGAATTTGCATGTAAATGAAGTCATCCAGCTGAGGGCGCCTTATTGAAATGATCGCACCGGCCGAAAGATTGAAAAGAAGAAAAACTTATATTTTTTTTCTAAAGGAAAAACTGATGTATAAATTGTATAAACTCGCGCATGATTAATTTCGCATCTCCGTGGGGGAAAATAGATTAAAGTTCGATGGAAGTGGCCGGAATCTGGTTTTGAGGGCGCGTCTCTCGAGAACTACCACGTCTTGTTGGATGAAGGATGAGATGAAGAGGAGGAAGAGGAAAACCCTTTTTCGAAAGTTGAGGATGATAAATAAAAAGGTTGGCGCGCGCGAGAATTCCTTGATGGAAAATCGATCAGCGAACATTTTACAATCCGCTTACGCTGAGAGCAACATCCGCGCGCTTTTTCATTTTCGAAAATTTTCATTTTACCAACGGATTAGCGTGCAATAATTAACAGCTGAAAGAAATATGCGGTAAGGAAAAGTTTTATTTTTTCACATTCTGCACAGTCGGAAACGTTAAATAATGCGCATATTTAATGACGCATTATTCCCGTTACGTTTAATCAAGTTAACAGGCTGAGTGGGGAAAATTGAATGGAGATAGCGAGAGGAAAAAGTGAGCGAGAGAGTGAGAGCTAATTAATATTCATTCGTTGTTCTAAATGAGAATTTAAATAAAATAACTAAAGACTAGATTGTGTTCATGGAGGATTGGGAATGGAAGCGGCGAAGTATGGTAATCGGGCGATGGATACGGAAGTACTTTTCGCAAGTAGTTTCGCGTTTTAAAGTACATTTGCAAGGATGACGAGGACGTCGACGAGGAAAGGTGTCGACTTTGATGTTTGATTAACGCGTGCTAGATGAAATAGTTTCTTTGTTGCATTCCGCCGTAGAAAGTCAATATTTTCAACAGTTTATTTTTGCTTATTTCAGAGCGATTTACAAGATATCTAGAAGAGCTACAATTATATTCCCATAGACTCGTTTTATTCTTTGAATATTTATTATTATTTTGCATACTCAATCTATGTTCAGTCTTCAATACTTATTTAGATAATCACTAAAAATTAAAGTGTGAATTGAGTGCGAATTATAAGAAATCTAGAACTACAAATATGCAAATAGATTCGTTTTATTCTTTGAATATTCGTAATTATTTTGCATAGTCAATCAATGTTCAGTCTTCAGTGTTTATTTAGATAATCACTAAAAACTAAAGACTCTACTTTGAGTGCGAATTATAAGAAATCTAGAAGAACTACAAATATGCAAATAGATTCGTTTTATTCTTTGAATATTCGTAATTATTTTGCATACTCAATCAATGTTCAGTCTTCAGCGCTTATTTAGATAATCACTAAAAACTAAAGACACTACTTTGAGTGCGAATTATAAGAAATCTAGACGAACTACAATTATGCCCATAGATTCGTTTTATTCTCTGAATATTTATTATTATTTTGCATATTCTATCATTGTTCAGTTTTCAATGCTTATCAAGAAAATTACTAAAAACTAAAGACACTTCTTTTAGTGCGAATTACAGGAAATCTTGTACGGATTTCGAGAAAAACATCAAAAACGAAAGACACTGCTTTATCGAAGTTTTATAATCTACAATTATAGACTCATATTTCAGTCTTTAATGATTCTTGATAAAATTACTAAAAACTGAATACTCTGCTCCTTCAAAAGCTCAACTTTTCATTTTTTCAACTTTGACTGCGAATTACAATAAATACAGAACGAATACAATTGTTCCTATAGGCATATTTCATTCCCTTGATTACTTGTCTTTAAGATGCGTATTCAATCATATTTCAGTCTTTAGTGGATGTTGAGAGAATCATTAAAACCAAAAGACACTGCTTTTTAGGCATTTTTTATTTTCTGAATGCTTGTCTTTAAATTTCGTATTCATACATATTTCAATCTTTTGTGGATCTCGAGAAAATCATCTAAAATTAATGACACTACTTCTTATAAGCTCAAATTTTCAAATTTAACTGCAAATTACAATAAATCCAGAACAAATACAATTGTTCCTATAGGCATGTTTCATTCCCTTGAATACTTGTATTTCAGTCTTTAGTGGATGTTTGACTACGAATTACAATAAAATAATTCACTGAATATCTATCATATTTCAGTGTTTGGTGATTATCGAAACTATCGTTCATAACTAATAACACTACTATTAATAGAAAACCATTCAATTATAGATTTATTTTACGACGTGTCTATTGCTCTATTCGAGTACGCTCTTGGAGATTCAATTAGCTAATTTCAAACTGTGGACCATCGACGTATATGCGTCGTCTTATAGGGCGATTTGCTTGGGTGATTACGGACGGCGCGCTCCAGCATGAATTCGTAATTGCACTCCTCTCCTCTCCTCTCCTACTACAGAGTAGACGTAGACGTCCACCGAAACTCCCGGAACTCTCAAATCCAACCCGTGTATCCGTTACAATGGCAACAAGGAAATCGATAATTATTAATAAAGCAGGCCACGGTTGTTACCTAAACGCAATTATGGTAGCATCGAGATGCGTTCCAACGTTACTAATTACCATCTTACACTTACATCAATTGCGGTAAACACATAATTCTCGAAAGTCTTTCAATTTCTCCCCATTACCTAACCAATTTTTGTAGATGCAGAATGTAATTTCTATTAACATTTGAACTATTGATATGTGTTCGCTACGTGCATAATTAATACGCGAGTACGTGAAAATTCGCTTTACGCGATATGCAAATAACTGCGCGTAATTATTTTAATAAGCCGAAACAATTCGACTCGTCGATCCAAGTTCGTGCATGTCGCATTGTTTCTCTGCTGTATTCACAAACCCTAACCCCCCTCGCACCTCTACGAGCGTCGCATTTAAAATTAGTGCACTATTAATGAACAATATTGCGAATCGCGATGGAAATTTTAGTAGAAACAACTAACGTATGCGAAATTCACATAGAAACACGAATAATTCAATGCCCATCGATTGTGTAGCCTCGTATTACACATTTGCACACTTGATTATTAATGTTTATATATTAAATTCAGAGTCGAACGTGTGGGATGAAGCTGCAAAAATACACTAAAATAGTTTTCGCTCCAAAATCATTATATTTGTATTAATTGTAGTTGTAGTTGTAGTTGTAGTTGTAGTTGTAGTTGTAGTTGTAGTTGTAGTTGTAGTTGTAGTTGTAGTTG
>NW_017097352.1:0-50553 GCF_001412225.1 Nicrophorus vespilloides | reverse complement strand
TATCTGTCATTAAGTATATACTAAAGTAACCATGAGCAAATTTAATAAATATAAACATTCTTTATCACCAATCCAATAACTATCATTTATACACATTGCTTAACTTTCATAAGTTTTGTATGCATTGTATTTAACATTGTTTTACTTTCATATGTTATCTATCATTAAGTATATACTAAAGTAACCATGAGCGAATTTTAAATATAAACATTCTTTATCACCAATGCAATAACTATCATTTATAAGCATTGCTTAACTTTGATAAGTTTTATATGCATTTCATAAGACAATTCATTAGTTAAATTGAACTGAAAAACTATTGAATTTAACATTGTATAACTTTCTGTCATTAAGTATATACTAAAGTAACCATGAGCGAATTTAATAAATATAAACATTCTTTATCACCAATCCAATAACTATCATTTATAAGCATTGCTTAACTTTCATAAGTTTTGTATGATTCTCATAAGACAATTTATTAGTTAAATTTAACTAACAAACTATTGAATTTAACATTGTTTAACATTCATAAGTTATCTGTCATTAATTATATACTAAAGTAACCATGAGCGAATTTAATAAATATACACATTCTTTATCACCAATCCAATAACTATCATTTATACGCATTCCTTAACTCTCATAAGTTATTTACGTTTTCCATTAAAAAACGTATTCATGAGTGAAATCGCACTTGTAATGAACTGTCAAAACAAATGAATTTATCCACTGTAAAAACTGAACACTTTTGATCGAAACAGTTTACATTGTGAGACCATTCCTCATACACAACTGACTTTAAAGTCGATCAATCCAAAATGCGATCCAGAGATTGAGGTTTCCTTCCGGGAACAACGTTTCCTCCGCATTCGAATCGATTAATCATTTTCACCATTTTCAATTTTTTATTTCCGAAAACGTACGTTACGAAATCATTACTGGTCCGGTCTATATTAACGTTATTAAGTGACTTGCAGATCGTAATCTTCGTATTTTGAATATGTATAAACCCGTTCAGAAAAAAAAAGTACATGTTAAAATCAATTAGCAAATTTAATCGCAACAGCTGAATTCTAATTCAAAAGAATATTATAATAATAATAATAATGATTATTATGATCATCATAATGATGAGAGTTAAAATATATATGAAAATGAAGGAGAGAGAGTACGTATTTCGTACTGTATTAAATACATCCAATTAGCTATAAAATAATTACATTTTATACTGTACACAATATATTAAATGAGCCGGGCTGCAGCGCATAATAATATATAGTATATATATAAGGTATTTTGAGTTTCACATCTGCCGCCACTCCGGAGGGAATATAATGTATACTAAAAATGAATTATAATAAGTTATTATTCATGAAGTTATAAACAGAGCATAAAACAATCACTATATTATAAAGCGATTTATAAATATTCAAACTCTTTGTATGCTGCTGCTGCTGCTTCATCCTTCTTTTTTTCTACCATCCAGAATGCCCATTTCTATCTCTCTTTGTTTCTCACTAGTAACAGTTTTTTTTTTGAATGCATTAGGACCACACAGAGGAGACACGCATTCATAAATGCGCAATTAAAATAAATATTGTATTAATTAATTAAGGGTAACTTTATTTTAGGGATAGAGAAATGACCGCGTGAGTTTAACAAACACAAAAAATAAGTAACGGAAGATGGGTTTTTGATGGTCCTTCGGACTAATTAATACTTAATTATGAATATTCAAAGTTTATCTATGTTTTTACATCGTTATTTAATGGCGGTTATAGAGGAAATTTAATATATTGAAGATTGATGTGTTGCGGTTAATTTCTTATTACATTGTTATTAACATATTTATGTTTATTCATTGAAATAAATATTATATAAAATTAAATTTTAAGAAACTTAAGTTTCTTAACTTTTTCTATAAGAGAATAGAAATTGTATTTATTTAAAGAACATTGAAATTTAAGTTCAATAGATTTAGTACATTCAAAGGATTTTTTTTTAAACAGAAATTTTACTTGTTTTGCAGTATTTATTAAATTCTATAGATTTAGTATAATCTTTTCATTCCAGAAACAACTATTAAATTAAATTTATAAAAATTTAAAAAAAAGGTAGTGTTTATTGTAAATTGCTTGAAATATAAAATTTTCTGTATATTTTGAGTTTAACATATTTATTTTTTTTTAGCTGAAATAACTAAACTCTTAGTAAATAAATTTAAAAAGCCTTCATTATACAATACTGCGGTACACACGAAATATTTAAATTTGAGTGAATAAATGTATTATTAGAAGTAATTTCATAACTTTATATAAAAAGAGATAGATAATACAAAAATAACAAAAAAAAAATACATCTAAAAAGCTGATTTATAATATTTGAAAACTTTATAGTTAAAACTAGAATTTCTTAATTCATGAAATAACTAGTAAAAAATATGTATATAAACCTAACTTAATCAATGATTAATTTCAATTTCGAAATATTTAAAAAAATTTAATTGGATAATTTTTGAATACAAATATTCTTAATTTATTTGTAAAAATAGGTCAAAACAAATAAACCTTAAGTATTTAATGTATTTACTTAAAAAAAATCAACATCTCTGTGGAATAAACAGAGACGAATAAAAATTGAATAAAGTACACTTAGTAAGTAAAAAAAATAGTAACTTACACTACGTGATTTAAGTAATAAATATCTATAAGGCATATAGTACTAATATAATGAGAAATTAATATCAATTACTTTAAGTATTAAGTTTGAAAGCAGGTTAATATCATTTTCGTCTATTAATAGTAATTAATGTACTAAATGAAATACATTTTAATTATTTTATTATATATTGAATTAAAAGATAATCGCTTTTCTTGTTTTTTTTTTCTTTAATTACCACTTTGAGTTTGTTTTTAGTGAACGTTATATGTCAGACAGTGAGAAAAATAGTATTTTACAATACGTGACTTAAGTCATAATTGTCTATCAGATATTTAAACTATTTTAATGAGAAATGAACTTAAATACTTTTATATAACTATATTTATTTATATTAGATGTAGTATATTAAGTATAGTTTTGTAGCAGCTTTATATCTTTTTTCTTGTCTTTTCTTTAATTACCACTTATAGCTTTGAGTTTGTTTTTAGTGATCGTTAGATGTCAGACAGTAAGAAAAATCGGTGGCAATCGCAAGCCCGACAACCAAAATCCCGTCTATCGAAATCCCGACATTCGAAATCCCGAGTGTATTGAAATCCCGACAGTGTCTTTTATTATTATACATTTCTACAATAACATTTTTATGGTAGCCGAGATTTCAATATAGTCGGGATTTTAATACAGCCAGGATTTTGATACAGTCGGGATTTCGAACGTCGGGATTTCAATAGACGGTTTTTCGGTTGTCGGGCTTGCGATATAGACCCGAGAAAAATACCATTTTACAATACGTGACTTAAGTCAAAATTGTCTATCAGATATTTATACTATTTTAATGAGAAATGAATATCAACTTAAATACTTTTGTTATATAATATATTTATTTATATTAGATGTATTACATTAAGAATAGTTTGGGAACAGGTTAATATCTTATTTGCCTATAAATTGTAATTAATGTATTTTAATTAATTTGTTAGATTTGAATTGAAAGATAATGCGTTTCCTTGTTTTTTTTTTTATATATAATTACCACATGTAGCTTTGAGTTTGTTTTTAGTGAATGTTAGATGATGGAGAGTGAGTGAGTAAGTAAAGTCGGTAAGAAATAATTTGACAGGGAAGAGTGGTTTGAATGGGAGACGGTTTGAAAAATGTCGGGTATGCGAGATGAGGAGAAAGAACAAGAGGAAGATGAATAATAACAACAAATCGCTTCGACTAGAATCTTGTACATCGTCATGTAATAGCATGAGCGATAAAACCGTTGAAAGACAATCGTCGATGTTACTGCGGCCGTCGAATGTTGAAGAAGAAGAGGAGGAGGAGAGAAAGGATGAAGAGGATAAAGAAAGAGAGAAACGTTCGGTCGCATTAGAATCCGAGGAGGCCAATAAATTGGTGAGGTAAAGAAGAGTTGGAGGTCATAAACCATTCGCATTTGTCTGGCAAACATAATTTTCCGAGGCTGGGTTTTTGCTTTATGGCCGATACACATCCGAAGATACAATGTCGATATGCTGGCGATATTAATGCGTCGACGATTTCAAATATAAATTTTCTGTATTCCATTAAAAAACAATTTATTAATCTCGATCGGGAACGGAAACAAGCGTATTAATTTTAATATTTTCCAAACGTAACCAGTTTTGCGAGTCCGTTCGTCCGGTCGTCGCATCGCATCGCGAAATTTATTTGCCCAACTAGCGCATAAATTACGCGAAAAACACCCAACACCTCTTTTGTCTCATTCCCCATTATGTAAACACACATCTCTTTCTCTCTCTCATCATCATAATAATCATCATCATCGCATATGCACGAGTTCCAAAAGGAAATTGTATTTATTTATTATCACAGCACGTTTTATTTCATTCACTTTATTTTCCCCTCTCAGAAATGTCACACTTCATTTTTATTTTAAATTTATTTTATTTACATTTAAATGTTTACAAGCGTGCCGTAACTCTTATTCCTTTCCACTTCTTTCATCATTAATCTTAATCCTTCTTTTTTCTCCAAGCAATTAAAAATGCAAACATTGAATCTTGAAACCATAACGAACCGAACGAAATCTTCATAATAACATGAAAAAGTTCTATTTCTTAGAAATTGTACCTTAATTATTTAATTAAGACACATTTTTAAACATTATTAATGAAATACAAAATTTAAGTTTTTTTTAAATGTTTGTATTTTGTAAACTATAATAATTTGTTTAACAAAAATTTGTATTTTAACATTAAAAACAGTAAATAGAAAAGGTTTTATATCAATTATTATATCTAAATTTATGATTTTGAAAAGATTTTTACAAAAAAAAAATAGAATTAAACTTTAAATATTTTTTTATTCATTCGTATAATTTATAAACTAGTAATCTTGAACTAATAATTACTATATTCAGTTTGAATATGTTTAAATTAATGAAATGCACTCTATTTATATAGTGACTAATACTCAATGATGAAACCATAAATAATAAAAGTGTTTACATCTTCATTCATATTTATTTTAAACAATTGTAAAATTTACTGTCTATTATCATCTTTAAATTATGTAATAGATAGCTAATTATATATTTAGTACAATGTCTTCTCATTCCTTTAGTGAAATAACTGTTAGATTCAATTTTTAAAAACTCTGGTTTATTGGAAAAAAATCTAGAAAAAAAAGCAGAAATTCTACATTTTATAAAAAATGTATTATAATTTGAATTGTATGTAAACTATAATTACTTGTTTATCAAAATTCGTATGTAAAACATTAGCATTAAGGACAGAAAATAGAAGATTTTATTATTATATCTAAATGTATGATTATGAAAAGATTTTTTTTTTCAAAAAAATAGATTTAAAATTGAAATTTTTCTATAAAAAAGAAGATTGTAGAAAATTTTCTTCAACTATAATATAAATTCATATAACAAAATAATGTAAGCTGAAATTGGAATGATGTATACATGACCGCAAATGTATGATTTATTAGTATAATTAATAAACTAGTAATGTTGAACGTTAATAATTAGTTTAAATTAATGAAGTTAACTATATTTATATGATGACTAATACCCAATGATGAAACCATAAATAATAAAAATGTTTACATCTTCATTCCTCTAAATCAGTTGTAAAATTATGTAAAATTTACTGCTTATTATCACCATTAAATTATTTAATACGCAGATAATTATTAACATTAATTACGTTTCGTTCATTATTTTTTCTTAAAAATTCAATTATTGGCACTAATTAGTGAAATAATTTTATAGAATCATCAAATTACAAATTTTATTTATTTTCAAGACCAATAATTTTCAGTATTTTTTCATTTAGATAATTTCCAATTATTTACCAATTTTTATTGACTCAATGTGGACCATAAATTTTTCTACTAATTTAATTAATTTCCTATCTAAATAAGTCAATTAATTATGAAAATATTAAAGATTCTCTTATAATTAAGCTGAAATTGGAATGATGTATACATGACCGCAAATGTATGATTTATTAGTATAATTAATAAACTAGTAATGTTGAACGTTAATAATTAGTTTAAATTAATGAAGAGCACTATATTTATATAATGACTAATACTCAATGATGAAACCATAAATAATAAAAATGTTTACATCTTCATTCCTCTAAATCAATTGTAAAATTATGTAAAATTTACTGTTTATTATCATCATTAAATTTTGTAATACAGAGCATTATTAACATTAATTACGTTTCGTTCATTAATTTTTCTTCAAAATTTAATTATTGGCACTGATTAGTGAAATAATTTTATAGAATCATCAAATGTATATGAAATAAAATTATTTGTATATCGTATTAATTACAAATTTTAGATTTTCAAGACAAATAATTTTCAATATTTTATGCATTTAGATAATTTTCAATTATTTACCAATTTGTAGTGACCCAATTTGGACCAGAGATATTTCCTAAATAAATCAATTAATTATGAAAAGATTATCGCATAATTATTAAAAAAAATAAATTATAAAGTTTCGTAAATTTTAATTAATAATAAATTTGCTATTTGCATTTGAGCTTTAAAGAGCATTTAATAAAAAGCGTTCGTTGTACAAATGTAAACCGTGTTTTGATGTTGCCTTGCACAAGAATACAATAATGATCATTTTCTTATGCATCCACACAGTGTGTTCCGAGAGGCGTACTATAAATATATATATAAGTAAGTGCATATAGTACATAATTACTGGAAATTGTATGGTATCAAAATACCATCATTGGTGTTGCCGTATGATTAAAGTTAAGCACAATTATTCGAACTATGGCAGCGTGAAGAAAATAATTCGTGAGGATGGCGGCATTCTCTTGTGCATGAAAATACCTCCTCCTCCACTTTGGATAAATGAATACAAAAAAAAAACTGTTTCCCATATTTCAACAATCTCCTCAATGGATTCACTACAGCTCAAATTATAACAAAATCCAAGAATTACTTCTACTCAATTACAATTATTATATGATCAATTTTTCAATAACACGGTTATTTGGTTCAGTGTTATTCAAAATCGTGTTATTCGAATAAACACAGTTGGATATTTAAAGATTTTGCTCAACTGAAAAATAGCATTACATTAAGAAATGTGAATAAGTATGTTTTACAGAAACCGTGCAATTAAAGTACCGTGTTATTCTAGACATCGTGTAACTCAAGTATCGTGTAATTCGAAGTTTGTATATGTATTTGAAAGCGGTGCGGATCGAAATCCCGACAATCAAAATCCCGATATAGGAAATCCCGACAACCATATTTTCGACAGTATCAAAATTCCGACAACCATAATTCCGACACTATCAAGATATAGATATTAAATCTAGGATTGTCGCAATTGGTTTTGAGCAAAGCGCAAGATTTGCTACTAAAACGTCACTAATGACATAATATAATGTTTGTTTGTGTGTATATGATTGTGCTTCGTGCTTTGCTTTGCGTTTTGCTTCTGCTCTCTTGCTCGTATTGAATGCACGATATGATGATGATGATGGCATGTCTACTTTTCCTTCATTACACGTTACGCTTTTAATTGTTTTCTGTGTTCGTTTTCAGACTCAGTACAGCCGTCATTAGTGTTATTGTTCATGTCGCATAAAAATAAATTTATTTAATTTATTTAAAAAGAAACGAAAAAAAAAAACGTGATTTGCTGTCGGAAACGTATATTTCTATATAAATTAGATCCGCAATTTCAATAATGCAATACAAAATTTAAGAATTATATAACAATCAATAAACTAGTAACATTCTATTGAATAAAAGTTACAATTAATATGGGAAATTTATTGAGAAATAACGTGAAATCAAGTTAAATTTCAATAGAAGCCAAGCATTAGGTAACTAAACTGATACACGAATAGCTCGCATAGTGCGATATACCGTACTGTTTGAAACCGGAGTATATAAACGCATTAATTATCGATGATTTATGTATAAAAAAATAATTGTGTGTACTATTTTTTTTTGAATTAACTTTTCTTTTGCTCAATTAAGCAGCAATAAATTTCAATAGAAGCCAAACATTAGGTAACAAAATTCCTTTAATAATCCGTACTGTTTGAAACCGTACTTTATAAACGCATTAAAATAAACAGCACTTGATGGCATAGTTGGAAATTATTGATGGTTTATGTATAAATAAATAATTTTGTGTAGTAATTTTCTTTAGAATTAACTTTTCTTTTGCTCAATTAAATAAATCCACTCTGATCGAAGCCGCACTAAATATCATTAGAAAGCCAAACATTAGGTAACAAAATTCCTCCAATAATCCGTACTGTGTGAAACTATCGATGTTTTATGTATAAAAAAATATTTTGTGTACTAATCTTTTTAGAATTTACTTTTATTTTGCTAATTAAATGAATCGGCACTGATCGAGGCAACACTAAATTTCAATAGAAGCCAAACATTAGGTATAAAAATTAGTCGAAAAAATTAGTTGGAAATTATCGATGATTTTAGGAAATTATCTAATTTTTTTAGAATTAACTTTTATTTTGCTCAAATTAAATGAATCCGCACTGATCAAAGCCGCACTATGCGAGGTATTGCTGTACTTATTTCGAACCAAGCAAAGCAATAATCTTTTCATACACACAAGAATTCATTCAAATTATATTGAATATAAATAACTTTCAAAGTGTTTTTTTTTCTTCAAATAATTCAATTAGTTCAAATTGTGGATTAATACGTAAAACTAATTTTAAATTATAAATTTTTAAACATTTTTTTACAAACCTATATAAAATTAACATTCATAATTTTTATACATTAAAAGAATAATGTGATATTAAAAATGAATTATTTTAATAAAGCAATAAAAATTATAATTTTATTAACGAAGCAACAATCCAAACCATCTTTTATCGTCGTCTCTCTTTATTATTACTCCTTTTTTTCTTTCTTCTTTATTGTTTGCTGTTGTTGCCAGGTTTTTCTTATTAAACTTATTATAAGCACGTCCTTCGGGATGGCGATACCGGTAATTTTGTGAAATTAAAACGGCGAATCCGATTAAAATATGAAAATTACACATAATTAATATTCCATTAAAACCACTCGTACATGCGTAACCCAATTAAGCTCCATTCGATCCATAATATATATTTTTTTTTACTCATACTTTATCTTACAATGTTATAACAATTTAAACAATTATGTAATTATTTCAGTTAAATATTTATTGCACATTAAAAATAATTTAATTACTTTGACGAAATATCAATTAGCAATAAACAACAAAAAATGTATTTTTGTTTGTTAGAAAATTTGAATCCATGAAAATGCTATTATTATGTTGAAATTTAATTTCTTAGACGAAATAACAATAAATAATAAAATTTTACATGAAAAAATGTAAACAATTTTGTTTGTTAGAATATTTGAATCAATGAAAAAGTTATTAATATATTGAAATTTTTCATTAGTTACATATTTATTTCACTTACAAATGAATTTAACCAATTTGTGGAAATAATAATTACAGATAAAAAAAAACTGTATTTATTGAAATAATCATATAAAATCTTGATCAAAATAATAATAATATTGAAATTTTACATAAAAAATGTAACATTTTCAATTCATCAAAGGAAATGTACTTTGATATAATGTGGCATAATTAGTCATGCTGACGAAGAAGTGGAGAGGTTTTTAGTTGGAATAATTAGTCAATAAATTAAATGAAATCTGAGATGAAATCAAAAAGTTTAAATTTGTTGTTGAAATTATATAATGTACGGTTTGTTATTGTATTATTTCATGGAAGCCGGTATCAAATTTCCAAATTATGAATACTATGAATAATAATTATGAATAAAAATGTTTACATCTTCATTCGGTATAAGGTTTTTACTACAAAACAGTAAATTACAAGTTTTATTACTATGTAAACATTTTCATCTTTTTGTTGTTTAATTAACAATAGTTTATTACTAAAAATTTACATTCATTTAATACATTTCAATGGATTCAAAATATAAATAATTGAATCATTCAAAATTGTGTATTATTTTTATATAAATGTAATAAAAATAAGTAAACTTTACTCGTAGTTAAATTTTAATAACAGCAGCAAAATTTGTTACAAAATAAGCGATTTGTTTTAGCTTAAAATTATATAATACGTAGATTTATTATCCTGTTTCTTTTCTTAAAATTGATGTTTTTTTTTTGTAAAAATATCACAAATTTCTGTAATTTGTGGAAAAGTTTCTTAAGAACTTCAGAAAGTACAAAATTAATAATGATAAATTGAAGAAAATTGAAGTTTGTATAAGAAAAAGTACCTTTTTTTTTGTAATAATATCACATCTTTCTATAATTTGTAGTAAAACATATTAAGAACTTCAAAGAGTAAAAAATTAATGATAATAAATGAATTAATATCACATATTTCTGTAATTTGTAGTAAAACTTCTTTAGAACTTCAAAAAGTAAATAATTAATGATAATAAATTAAAGAAAATTGAAGTTTGTATCAGAAAAACCATTTTTTTTTGGTAATAATATCACATCTTTATGTAATTTGTAGTAAAACTTCTTAAGAACTTCAAAAAGTAAATAATTAATAATAATAAATTATAGAAAATTGAAGTTTGTATATGAAAAAGTACTTTTTTTTTGTAATAATATCACATCTTTTTATAATTTGTAGTAAAACATATTAAGAACTTCAAACAGTAAAAAATTAATGATAATAAATTAATTAATATCACATATTTCTGTAATTTGTAGTAAAACTTCTTTAGAACTTCAAAAAGTAAATAATTAATGATAATAAATTAAAGAAAATTGAAGTTTGTAACAGAAAAACCATTTTTTTTTGGTAATAATATCACATCTTTATGTAATTTGTAGTACAACTTCTTAAGAACTTCAAAAAGTAAAAAATTAATGATAATAAATGAAAGAAAATTGAAGTTTGTATAAGAAAAAATACTTTTTTTGTTATAATATCACATAATTCTGTAATTTGTAGTAAAACTTCTTAAGAACTTCAAAAAATAAATAATTAATAATAATAAATTAAAGAAAATTGTATAAGAAAAAACATTCTTTTGTAATAATTGTCAGAATTGTATCAGAAAATAAAATTGGGAAAATTTACAAAAACTTTTATATTTGTTAACTTAATAAATACGTGTGTTCAACAATTTTTTGTTGTTGTTATTATAATCAGGATTAAGTAGTGCATTTACATCCTAAATTATAATGTTTCCCGGTGGTAATTTGTAGGCGTTATAAGAAATCGCATACGTTTCGATTAAAAGCTACATGTCTACATACACTTTTCTAGTTCCACGTCCACGAAACAAGCATGTAATTACGTTTTAAATGTTTAATTGCATTAACAATACGGTATATATGTCGCACGTTAGAGATGGTTATCGAATGAAATACACACACAGTCCAAAAAAAAAAACATGAAATAAAGGCAACAAAAAAAAAGAAAGAAAGGACGTCGTTTTCGGTTTCACGGAACCGCAATGTTAATTCCGACTTTTCGACAACATTTTTCTTCTTCGTGTAATTACCTAAAACCCGGTTCCTCCGTAACCACGGAAACTAGTTTCGTTCTTTCGCTCCACGAAATAACATGTTTCGTTATTTCTACTTTTTACCTCATTTTCTCTATGCCTTCAACTCACAAACTCGGATTTTTCTTGGTTCAGTTTAACCGAGTTCTAAATGAATATGCATTATTTTTTTTATATATTACATAATTCTCACACACGGATGTTGCAGGTGTTTTTGGGCCGTAATCTGAGGATCTTTAATTTTAAAGAAATTACAATATTGATATGCTAGTAAATATAATTTCCATACAATTTCATAGAAATATGATTAAGTAATCATTATAAAACGCGTTATAAAAGTATCAACTTAATTTAAAGTTCATTTTAAATGTATCAATTATCAGAATTTAAGAAAATTAAACGTAATTAATCAAAAAATAAAACTATTGCAATAACTTCTCACATTTGTTAGTTCGATGTTTGATTTTTGGTAAATTGGTTACTAATTTGAAAGTGACGGATGCGAGTCTGCAGATGTTTCACAATCCTTACGTTCATTTTTCATTCTGCTTACAGCTACTTCCTCTTCCGGACGGCAATCTTCCTTCTTGGAAGGAAGGATACTTATTTCAAGGGGAAAAAATATATATATATATAATGGTGAACCTTAACTATGTACCCACTCGAAATGACGATCAATTAAAACTAGATCATCCCAAAATAATAACGGTCATTAGGGCTTTCTTATCGTTCGCTCATTTAATCAAACAAACAGAAAAATTACGTGCTGAAAATTATCTTACTTTTTCGTTAAATTTAAAAAGAGACTGGTTTTTCGAGGCACAATTTTTCAATTTTTGACAGGAAATTACAGTCAAATAGTTAAACCCACAAATATAACTCTATGCACATTTCATTCAACAGATATTCAGCTTTATTTTTCATGCTGGATATGTTTTCTGAATGTTGTAGTTTTCGAGAAATTTAACAAAATTTGAAGACACTGCATTTACCAAGCTTATTTATGAATACTTCATATTTCACAGCAAATTACAACTAAATAGGTCAACCAATAAATATAACTCCATGCACATTTCATTCACCAGATATTCAGCTTTATTTTCCATGCTGGATATGTTTTCTGAATGTTGTAGTTTTCGAGAAATTTAATAAAATGTGAAGACACTGCTCATTCAAAGCATAATTTTTGCTTACTTTATTTTTGGCATCAAATTACAACTAAATGGCTACAACCACAAATATTTCATCATTCTCTTTTCATTCACTAAATATTCAGCTTTATTTTCTATACTGACTATTAAAGTTTTCGAGAAATTTAACAAAATCTGAAGATATTAATTTTTCGAAACTTAATTTTTATATCAAATTACAACCAAATGGTTACATTCATAAATATTTCACTATTCTCGTTTCATTCACTAAATATTCAGCTTTATTTTCCATGTTCATTATCAATTCTACCTCTTATAGTTTTTAAGAAATTTAACAAAATGTGAAGATAACTTTTGTACAAATTAATATATTAATTATTTACTAATACAATTCAATTATATTTCATTAGTAGTTAGTAAATTATGTAAATATTTGTTAGAAAATATGATTGTGTTGTCTTAATAAGCAAAGTTATTAATATTACTGGTAGTTTAAAACACGAAGTTTCGTATAAGTTTATCATAATTGGTTGTAATGTGAGTGCATGTTGTCGTTAATTTCAGAACTGCAAAAAAAAAATAGTATGTAGAAGACAGATAAAGGATAATTATTTCGAGTAACATACAAAAAGAAAATAATACACGAACAAACAAGATCTTTAAAGTTTTTCGTTTCTCTCATAGATCGCCACGTTGATTAAACCGAAGAACTAGCAATTAATAATATATATATATATATAAGTTTCGGAGCCGAAAGTTTTGCGGTAATTTTAAACAATTATTTAGTAATTAAATGGTGAAACGGGTGGAGCATAAAGCGATATAAAAACCGAACAGACTCGTGACATTTTTGTGTGTGTGCGTTTCGTGTCGTGCCTGAAACCTGCATTGACTATGGGAAAGGGAGGAACAAAACCGACGGCAGCGAACAAAAAAAAAAAGGAGAGAATGAAAACAAGCTTTACCCAAAGTTAAGTATGACAGATGGGACAATGGTACATAATTTGCGTGGAATGGAATCGCGCGTGTCGAGACTTATTTTCAAAAAGTCATTCACGGAAAATATCGCTTGAATATTTAATCGATTGAGACTCTGAAACTGAAAATAGCAGAAAAAAGCTTACTTCTATTTTGATAGCAATTTGCAGTTGATTGCTTTAGAGTCACATATATTATATCTAGCATGTTTAATTCTAGTTTTCGAGAAATTTAACAAAATGTGAAGACACTGATTTTTCGAAGCATTATTTTTTCTTACTTCATTTTTGACAGCAAATTGCAATGAAATGGTTATAGCACCTAATATTACGCCTAGCATGTTTCATTCATTGAATATTCAGCTTTAGTTTCCATGCTCAACATTCATTCTACCTTTAATAGTTTTCGAGAAATTTAACAAAATGTGAAGACACTGATTTTTCGAAGCATTATTTTTTCTTACTTCATTTTTGACAGCAAATTGCAATGAAATGGTTATAGCACCTAATATTACGCCTAGCATGTTTCATTCATTGAATATTCAGCTTTAGTTTCCATGCTCAACATTCATTCTACCTTTTATAGTTATTCGAGAAAATTAACAAAATGTGAAGACACTGTTTTTCAATGCTTAATTTCACATTACTTCATTTTTGACAGCCAAATTTAATGATACTACAATAATTGCACCAAGCATAGTTTTCGAGAAATTTAACAAAATGTGAAGACACTGATTTTTCGAAGCTTTATTTTTTCTGATATCATTTTTCACAGCAAATTTCAATGATATGCTTATAGCCCCAAATATTTGATCTACCAAGTTTTATTCATTGAATATTCAGCTTTATTTTCCATGCTTAACATTCATTCCATCTTTTATAGTTTTCAAGAAATTTAACAAAATGTGAAGACACTTTTTTACTTCATTTTTGACAAGAAATTACAATGAAATGGTTATAGCCCCTATTATTACACCTAGCATGTTTCATTCATTGAATATTCAGCTTTAGTTTCCATCCTCTACATTCATTCTACCTTTAATAGTTTTCGAGAAATTTAACAAAATGTGAAGACACTGATTTTTCGAAGCTTTATTTTTTTCTGATATCATATTTCACAGCAAATTTCAATGATATGCTTATAGCCCCAAATATTTGATTTATCACGGTTTATTCATTGAATATTCAGCTTTATTTTCCATGCTTAAAATTCATTCCACCTTTTATAGTTTTCAAGAAATTTAACAAAATGTGAAGACACTTTCTTACTTCATTTTTGACAAGAAATTACTATGAAATCGTCATAGCCCCTATTATTACACCTAGCATGTTTCATTCATTAAATATTTAGCTCTAGTTTCCATACTCAACATTCATTCTATCTTTTATAGTTTTGAAGTAATTTAACAATATATGAAGACACTGCTTTTTCGAAGCTTCGAAGATTTCGATAATTTTTGACAGCAAATTACAATGAAATGGACATAGCCCCAAATATTACATCTAGTATGTTTTATTCATTGAACATTCAGCTTTAGTTTCCATGCTCAACATTAATTCTATCTTTTTTAGTTTTCAAGCAATTTAACAATATATGAAGACACTGCTTTTACGAAGCTTAATTTTCTTTTACTTCATTTTTGATAGTAAATTTCAATGAAATAATCACATTCCCAAATATTACACCTAGCATGTTTCATTCATTGAATATTCAGTTTTAGTTTCCATTTTCAATATTAATTCTACCTTTTATAGTTTTCGAGAAATTTAAATAATCTGCAGATATTGATTTTTCGAAGCTTAATTTTTTCTTACTTCATTTTTGACAGCAAATTACAATGAAATGGTCATAGCCCCGAATATTACATCTAGTATGTTTTATTCATTGAATATTCAGTTTTAGTTTCCATTTTCAATATTAATTCTACCTTTTATAGTTTTCGAGAAATTTAACAAAATCTGAAGATACTGATTTTTCGAAGCTTAATTTTTTCTTACTTCATTTTTGACAGCAAATTACAATGAAATAGTCATAACCACAAATATTACACCTAGCATGTTTCATTCATTCAATATTCAGCTTTAGTTTGCATTAATTCTACCTATTATAGTTTTTGAGAAATTTAACAACAACTTTTAACAAAAAATTAAAAATAATAATCGAAGATTTACAGTTCAAAATCTTTAATTGTTAAGTTAAGTTAATTTGCGTAAAAATTTCATCATTTAATTGATTAACCGCGGATATCTGTAGTAATTTGTATCTCGCATAATAATAATTCCTCGAATGTCGTAAAGCCACAGAATTAATGTATCGGTTGTGACACGGCATTCTCGAAAAAAAAAACACACGGTACATTTCTCTTTGGTATTTTGTTTTTTGGTCTTTTGGCTTATCGAAAGAGTGCTTAATAACACGAGAGAGAATCGATGCATATTTATAAGGTTTCGTTCCTATTTTTTTTAAAACAAAAATTGAAGTGTGAGAATCACCACCAACGAAACAAACCCGAAACGAAGAGTAGTACAGAGACACGAAAAAAGAGAAATCCGTTTCCAATTGAAAGTATTAGCATACGTATTTTTTTTGTTGTAGTCTTTTTTTTCGCTATGTAACTGCACTTGGGAGCCAGATTGCGTTCCAGATTCTAATCTAATCCTATTGTCCGCGTAATGCGATGTGTGATGTGATCATTGCGAATATTATGGACGACATGTTGCACACGACGTTGTCGTAACACCTTTATTGGACTAAAATGTAAATCCAGTGGCAATTAAGTTCTTTTCATTTTCTGTTTTCACGAAAAAATATTACATTTTTTTTTTTGCACATTACATGCGTTATGTACATAACACATTTCAACACACATCTGGACACTTTTGTATGAATCACCGCAATTTTGATAATCTGATGGAATTTCTGCAAAACCAAAACTTAAATTCGATAATTTCATTTCTGTTTCATTTCACGAAGAACTATTATATTTTTTGCACATAACAAATCTGGACAAATCAACATAAGTCGGACGATTATTTGAAAATTCCAACTTAAATTTTATAATTTTATTTCTGTTTTCACGAAAAAATATTATATTTTTCTGCATTATAAGCGTTACATTTTGTATGGAAATATGTGTAATTTTACAAGTAATTAATAAAATTAATTAATTATTTTCATTAATATTATATGTTTGAAATAAAGAAATACGAAACTTGTGAAATATTTACTTTGATAAAAATAAAATCATATCCATTTACGATAAAGCAAAAACCCATATTCGGATTAGCCGTTAAGATTATACAAAATGTGTATTTCATATTTATTAAGAAATGTAAAGAAAACAATAATACAATTCTCGGAAGTGATATTTTCCTTGAGTAAAATAACTTATTTTTTTTGTCCTGGATATTTCCATTGTTTTTCGTATATCGCCCTATTAAGTATACATTCGTTACATTTTAATATCTTTAAGAAACAAGTATCAATTAGTTATTTTAATCTAAATTGTTTTCATTCAAAGTTATTTACAAAATGGGAACGTTACTTTTATGACAGCACATAATAAAAATAAATTATATCCAATTATAAAAGATTTAATAAAGTTACATTTTATGTATAAAATGATTATATTTATTTATAATATTAGTTTCAGGTGAATATATAATAATTGTATCATAAATCCAAAAAATATTGAACAAAAGTTCTATTCCAATTTTAATTTTCCAGTTAAAATTAACAAGCAGTTAAATATGAAATTATCATGGAATATCAGATTCCATCAAACTTTTTGTTAATAGCATCAAAATAAAACATGTTAGCTTCAAGTGAACTTAGGTTAACTGTATCATAATTCCTAAAACTATTGTCTAGAATTGTCCAAAAGTTCAAAATAAATAAGATTTTAATCTTTTAGTTAAAGTTAACAACCAGTTTAATATGACATTATCATGGAATATCAGATTATAACAAACTTGTTGTATTAATTGTATCATAATTCTTAAAACTATTGACCAAAATTGTCCAAAAGTTCCAAATAAATAAGATTTTAAGTTAAAATTAACAGCAAAGATTATCATAGAATATGAGATTACAGCAGTTTAATTTAAACAAACTTTATTTTTTTTAATAACAACAAAATAAAACATGTCTTTAAATTCTTCTCTGCTACTGCTTTTTCACCAAAACTTCTGATCACGAGCTTTAATATCCCATTCACCAATAAAACATGGTATTTTTATTACCAACCAGTTTACTTTCATGCCAATAATTGAATTTTTATTTATTTTCAATAAATAAACATACAAACCGTTTTATTACAAAACTGCATCTTCTCTGTATATGTTTTTTTTTTACTTTACAAATATAAATGAAGACTGGGATTATCATTGTAAATGATTTTACGTTTATCGTCGTTTCGAGATCTGTTCCATTTTACGGTTTTTAAATTGCAATAAAAATGGGTTGGAATGATGAATAAAAAAAAATAAATATATATATTCACATACACACGTGTGTTGAGGAAGGAAGGAAGGAAAGAACGTGAAGTAAGTGAAAGTCAATTTCGGAACGAGTGTTTATATTGCATGTGCTTGCTATAAATTCCGTTTTATGTAAAATAATATAACTACAGACCAATAAAATTTGTAATTTAAAATGCTACGTTTACGTTGCGTTACGTTACCGTACACATTGTGTGTGTGAGTGTTTTTTTTTTGCTTCTTTCCCTCTCGCATGTAGTTATCCTTTCTGCAGGAAGTCCCATTTTCATGAAGCACTTAATTACAACGAATTGATTAGAGATAGAAAATAGATTGCACGTTGTTTCATACCTTTCGAGCTATTAAATTGCAAATTAGTACACTCACAAAAGTGTAATACAAAATGAAAAAGTTAAGTTTATGTTTCCACTCGTATTGATTTTGTTTCATACAATTCTTATGTAGAAATTTTCAAAATCATTAAAATAAAGTCGCAAAATTAATTAAGTTTTGAATTAAATAGGAAACACAGTTTTTAGTCAAATTGCTTTTTTTTTGGGTTGCCAACACTTTACTGCACAAATGGCGGCAAATTCAAATCTTGCGTTAATTTTGGGATACCCTTTATATTATTTTTATATTTTCATATCAATATTTTTTGTAAATGAATCATCAAAAAGTTGTAAATTATATCGTATAAAGCAAAACCTCGCATAGTCCGGGTTTTTCCAATATCCCGAAACGTTTTGAATCCGGACAAATCGAGGTATTTTCAACAATAAAAAAGACTTAAGAAACGATCATTTAGTTTGTATTTAAATTTTCAAACCATAATTTAGTCATACAATTGTTAAGCACACACACATTTGAATTTATATGTAATTTCTAGAAATTTTCAAAATCATTTTCATTATAATATATTTTTTTCTGTATCCAAATCTACATTTTTTTAAATTAACCATCAAGAAGTTGTTAATTATGTCTTATAAAGCAATACCTCGCATAGTCCGCGTTCTTACAATATCACGGACTGTTTTGAATCCGGACAAATCGAGGTATTTACAATAATAAACCGCATAAAAAAAGACTTAAAAACGATCATTTAGTTTGTTATGAAACCGGACTATAGTGAATCCGCATTGATTTTTTTTATTTTAGTAAGAAAATCTAATTAATTTGAACAATATGTAAATATTGCGCGCATTCATGTCAAGCGACAAGGTTTTTCAATGTAAATATGCCAACGTTCATTTTTAGAATACGTTTTCAAATGCGTACAGTTTATGTCTTTTGTAATGGTTTTAATTTCTAACGCCTTGGAAAAACGTAACATATTTAATTCGCTGAATAAATGAGGCAAGTGTCGCACTTGATGTTCTTTTTTAAATTTTTAATTTTCAACTATCAACACATTTTCATGGACGTGTAAATTATAACTTTATTACTTATTCTAAACAAATCTTACAATTTTATATCATTATTATAATTTATTGAATGTTTATTCATTACAAACATTATTTAGTTTATAGAAATAGCAGTTTTTGTATTAATTAAATTAGCTCAAATATAATAATAACTTATTGTTTCTGTATATTTATTATACCATACAAGATTTATATTGAAATAAAGACATTATTTGATTTTTTTTAAGAAATAAAAAAAAGTCCTTAAAAATAATGTAAAAATTAATAATTTGTAAACATTTATTGAAACCTTTAATAAATATATTTAAATGAAAAATGTTGAAAAAGTGTATAATTTTGATAAATTATTAATAAAAGATGGACTTATATTTAAAAACTTACATTACTTACAAAACTTTAAGTATTCAATTAAATATTTCTCAATTTACTTTATTATCTAATTATAACGATATTTTTATAGAAAACTATGATTTTTATTGATTATCATATATATTTAAATATATAGAAATAATGAAAACGTACAAACATTTTAATAAAAAGGTGTCTAAATAAAAAATTGAATAGTTTATAACTAATGAAAAAAGTTTAATTTTTAATAAAAGTAAAAATTGTTAATATATTTCTTAAATTACACTTTCGAACTATTACAAATTAAAATATTTCTCACCATTATTATTATGGTTAGTTGTAATTATTGAAAATACAAAAAAATATGTTTTTCCAAAAATTTCTGTGATTTTTTCTTATATATTTTGTTTGTCTGTAATTATTTATATAATTATATAAATATTTCAATAAATATTATTATTAATAAATGGAAATATGAGAAAAGTACTTAATTCATTATTATTAACAAAATTTAACAAAACACATAATAATAAATATATGATTTTCAATAAAAAAAACGTCTTTTTCGTTTGTAATTGTATAATTGTTAAAATAGATATTATTATTAATATAATGAAATGTGAGAAAATTCATAATTATGAACAAAAGTTTCGAAAATACATTTATTTAAATAAATAATAGAAAACTTATGAATGTAATTGCTTTTCATTGAAATAGAAAGGAAAACGAACCTATTTGATACAGTAAAAGTGCACAATTCATATGATTTTTATTACAAACTTATCTTTTGTCTGTAATTGTATAGTAGTTCAAAACACGTAGTACAAAAGTAGTACAAAATACATTAATATGTAATAAAATTCATAATTGTAAACAAAATTTTCGAAAATATATTTATTTAATGAAATAATAGACAAATAAATAAAATTTGATATAGTAAGAATGCATAGTTCATATGATTTTCATTAAAAAACTTCTTTTTTTCTGAATTCAATACATATTATTATTAATATAATGAAATGTAAGAAAATTCGTATAATAGAATAGAAAAATTGTGAATGTAATTGCTTTTCATTAAAATAGAAAGAACAACGAACATATTTCATACAGCAAAAGTGCACAATTCATGTGATTTTCATTAAAAACTTCTTTTCGTCTGTAATTGTATAATTATTGCAATAAATATTATTATTAATATAATGAAATACGAGAAAATTCATATTTGTAAACAAAATTTAGAAAATATATTTATTTAAAGAAATAATGGAAAAATTATGAATGTAACTGCTTTTCTCTGATATATGAAAAAACAAACATAATTTTATACTGAAAAGTGCACACTTCATGTGATTTTCGTTACAAACTTTATTTTCGCTCAGTAATTGTGTAGTTGTTTCGCTAATATTGTTATTAATATAATAAAATTAATAATTAGTAAAATAGAAGTATTGTTAGTAATATAGAAGTGTGTTAGTAATTGTATAATTTTTGTAATAAATATTGGTATTAATAAAATATGAGTAAAAAACTATAACAATTAACAGTAATTTAGTAGTAGTAATTATATAATTGTGCGTTTATGAGAGTGATTTTAATCGTCGCTAAGGAATCGCCAACATGACTAATGATACGACTCGAGTAAATATATATATATATAAAATGTTTATCATCTCGATCTCCATCTCTTTACCTATCTATTAAGACGACTCGCGGCTCTTTAGTGTACTTTAATACGGCTCGGATGAAAGGACGTGTAAAGGTGTATACGATTACGATTCCGAAGGTGTAAGAACTATTAATATTCCATATATATCCAATTTTTTTCTTCTTTCTTTTACTTCTTCTTCTTCGAGGAATACTCGTGTGGCACCGCTCGTGCGGCACTTTGTCCTTTCTTCATAGTCAAGTAGAGGATATTAATTATTGTTTCGAATCGGACAACGCGGAATTACTAAATAATGATCGCAGTGTGTGTGTGTGTTTCGTGTACGAATGAATGGATTCCATCTCCAACCTATGGAAACGAAAGGGTGGGCCAATTTTCACGTTTTCGTCCGTATTGTCGCCCCCACACACACAAACAATATCGAATTTCATGGTCTGCATATTTGATTAGGACACACATGTAGATGGAAAGATAATACAGGCACATACACAGAATTATTTAGCATGCTTTGTTACTGATCATTATTGTTTATATATATATATATATAGAGAGAGACACGACTGTATTCCCCGTTTTTATTTTTGTGTCTCCAAGTTAGATGGCCTAGTGATATACTCCCCATTCGACGGCATTTTTATATTATAAATATATTTATATTTGTATCCACGAGACACGAATAGTGGTGAAGCCGTAGCGTGAAACGTATGAGCCCTGCCGCATTTTTTTTTCTCTGTTTTTTTGTTTTATTCTGCTATTATGTACCTGGGGGTTTCGTGATAGTTCCTATTATCATTATGGCTTTCATTTGCTTTAAAACATTTCATGCGCTGTGTATGTATGCTTTTATTTTTATATTTTTTTTTGTTTCGTTTCTCTTTTGTTTCATTTCGACCAACTATTACTGTTATTACTTACAATCGCAGTTGCCTTTGTCGAATTCAGTAATTTAGCAAACTGTATAAAAATAAATTACTCGTGTTACAATTCATGAGTAAGAAATTACACCTACATTTCGATAATCATTAACAAATTGTTAGAAGTTACTAAGTTTTTGCCATCTACATTAAAAATATTAATAATTTTTATTATAAAACATATGCTTTTATTCTTATATTTTTGTTTCATTTCTGTTTTGTTTCATTTTGACCAACTATTACAACTATAACTTACAATCGCAGTTGCCTTTGCCGAATTCAGTAATTTGGCAAACTGCATAAAAATTAGTAAGAAATTACACCTACATTTCGATAAACTTTAACAAATTGTTAGAAGTTAGTAAGTTTTTGCCAACTATATTAAAAATATGTTTCTTATAATTTTGTTTCGTTTCTGTTTTGTTTCATTTTGACCAACTATTACTCTTATTACTTACAATCACAGTTGCCTTTGTCGAATTTAGTAATTTAGCAAATTGTTCAAAAGTAAATTAAACTTGTTACAATTCTATACTTTGAGCTGTTTTTTTTTTCAATTTCTACAGCTCATAGCATAGCAATACGAAGATGCCAGTATGAGTTGGAAAGGTGACACATTCAGCTTTGCTACGAGTGGTCGATGATGTAATTATCTTTAGGGGTTGTCGAGAAATTCTCGAAAAACTGTAAAAAAATTCCATTTTTTTCCATTAATTCTTTATTACCGACTTTTTTCATTAATTTTCATAGAAAATAAATTAAAAATGAGTGTAAATAATATCAATAAGATTATGAAGAAATAATTTATTAAATTTTTATAAATTAATTAAAATTCTTATTTTATTATAGAAAAATTATATAAATTCGCATGTTCATATATAAAATCATCTAAATTTCTACAAACATTTAATAATATTTTATAATATATTAAAAAAAAGTAAAAAATAACAACGTTTCTCTGTTTTTCTATTTTTTCAATTTCTTCAGCTAATAGTATAGAATATTAACAAATTAATGTTAATTTTTTCCATTAATCCTTTATTACCGACTGTTTTCATTAATTTTCGTAGAAAAGGCATTAAAAATGAATGTAAATAATATCAATAAGATTATGAAGAAATAATTTATTAAATTTATATAAAATAATTTTCTTATTTTATTATAGAAAAATGATATAAATTTGCATGTTTATATATAAAATCATCTAAATTTCTACAAATATTTAATAAATATATCGAAAAAAAGTAAATTTTTACTACTGAAATAATAATTTTCATCATTTAGTTTCCTTTTATACTTAATTAAATTGATTTTTTTGATATACAAAACACGTTTAATACGTTTATTAAATGTATTAATTTATTATTTCTATATCTTTTACTAAATTAACAATTTCAATTTACGTATAAAAACAAAAATATCGCTTAAATTGTTCAATTTGTTAATGGAAAACATGTGTCTTTATATGACTTTAAAGTTTTATCTGAAGAAAGTAACATTTTGAATAATTCTTTATAAATATCAACACAATATTATTATTAAACTATTTACATACTTTTTCAAGCATTTAGCTTTTTTATCAATAGAAAATTTATATGCAGAAACTTGTAATTCAAAATTTTTGTTTACAAAAAAAGTGAATTACAGACAATAATTTTCTTATAAAATCTACACACTTAAGTAAATTAATTATTACATTAACTAATTTAGGAATTCATATGCGTTTCTTTATAATTTATCTGTTAAAAAATTAGTTTCTAATTTATTTTTTAACAAGTTTTTTTTCTTTGAACGATTACAAAATATTTCAATATAATAAAATTAAATATTGATTTGAGGAAAAAAAAACGGAATGTTTATGTTGGAAATATTTGATAAATTCAATAAAAGACATTCTCGCAATCAAAGTTGAGTTTGGGAATTTAAACGATGCAATGGAATGTCGAAAATTAGCCTATGAAAAAAGTTATGAATAAATACATATGGACTAAAACACATATCGAGAAGAGACTTCGATGTCGCCTCTAATCATAGCTAATTTCAATAAATAACAGGAATAAAGAAATAAATTAAGATTGTTTGATGAGATTAGTGGATGAGGCCATTGGTGGAATGCATTTAGGATGAAAAAAAGTATTAATTAAAATATCAGCTTCTTGCCTGATCCGTCGTATATCTCTTCCTACATTTAGATTTATCTAACGAGTTTTAAATAATTCTTATTTTGGTACAGATGCGCGTGAAGAGAAGTACACAGATTTTTGTCTAATCAACTTGGTGTAATTAATTTAACGAAATTAAGAATTATTACTGGGTTATAGATAAGTTTTTTTTGTATCAGTTTCGACAATTCATTAAACATTTGTAATTAATGAAAGTTTTTAAACTAATTAAATATCCTTTTTAAATAACGTAACTTTTCAATATTTAGTTCATTAATACACTATTAATTTGAAGAGCAATAATTTCATACCAAATTAAATAACAAGAATTTTAATGAAACCATAATTATAACTGTTAGAAAAGTTTAATTGTTACAAAGAAAAGGCAATTTAATAAACAATTCTGCTCGTAATTTCAATAGTACTAATTAACACAAATAATTATATGTAATTCTTAAAGTTATTAAAGAATAATGAGTTTATTAATATAGAAAATCAAATATTTCTGAACAATTTGTTATAATATATGAATTTGTTATAATTTCTCATAGATTCATTAAATAATATATCAATTATTATATAATTTATCAGTATTTTTTAATTATATTTTTTAGCTTGAAAATTTTTTTTATATCATTAAATTTGTGTATTCCTAATAAACGTTATAGCACAACTTTATGTAACAATTATTGTTGAAACTCTAAGCACTAAAATCGTTATTAAGTTTTTGTAATGATTAAGTCGTAAAACTTATTGAAATAATATCAGAAATTGTATAAAATTACGTAATAAATGTGGTGAAACTGAATAGAATAATATGTTTGTTTCATGTAAAGATAACCGAAATTATTTGTACTAGAATTCTAATAGAATTTTTTGTTGAATTCGAAGAATATTGTTTTAATTCTATCTTTACGTTGTTTCGGATAAAATTATGTATTTCTAAGAAAAGTTATTCCTATTTTCAAAAATTTTCTTGAACAATTATTGTTGAATCTTTTAAAGAACTAAAATTGTGTATTTCTGATAAAACTTATACCAATTCTTGATAATTTTCTTTAATAATTATTGTTGAATCTTTGAAGGACTTTTTTTCTATTTATAGTAAAAGTTCTACCAATTCTTGATCATTTTCTTGAGTAATTATTGTTGAAGTTATATAGATTCTTGATAACTTTCTTCCACAATTATTGTTGAATCTCTTAAATATTTATGGACTAAAATTATTTATTTATAACTTAAGTTTTACCGATTCTTGAATAATTATTGTTGAATCTTTTAAGGACTCAAATTGTGTATTTCTAACAAAAGTTATATAGATTATTGGTAACTTTCTTTCACAATTATTGTATGGATTAAAATTGTCAACAATTTGATGTAACAGTAAAGCAAGTATGAAAACTAAATTAAATAAAGTAAGCAGTTTGGAAATACTGATGTTATTCGTACTTTCTAATTCATTTCTTTAATAATTACTGTTGAATCTTTTAAGGACTAATGTTGTATACAATTTGATTAATCATAAAAATAATTTGTTGTATATTAAAGTAGTAAAATTGAATTGAATAATTTTCTTGCTTATTTACTACAAAATGTGTTTAAATTGGATTAATATAGTTTCAATTATCACTTTACTTTGTTTAACATTAAAACATGTTTTTTTTTAAATAAAAGTTAAACCACTTCTTGATAACTTTCTTTAACTTTCTTTATTGGACAATCTTATAAAGACTAAAATTATTTAATTATAATAAAAGTTATACCGATTATTGATATTTTTGTTAAATAATTGAATTGGAACATGCCAAAGTCTAAAATTGTATTAAAACTAAATTGAATAATTTTCTTTAAAAAAAATATTATTTAGTACAAAATTTGTTTAAATCTTGTTTCAATTCTTACTTTAAATTGTTTAACTTTAACAAATATATTTCTAATAAAAGTTATATATATTATTGAAAACCTTCTTCAATAACTATTGTTTAATCTTTTAAGAACTGAAATCTATATAATTTGTGTCAATATTATAGTAGAAAAACTGAATTTAATAATTGTCTTTCCAAAATTTAATATTTACTACAAATTTTGTTTAAATTGGACGAATATAGTTTCAATTCTTACTTTACGTTGTTTCACTTTAAAACGTGTATTTCCTATAAAAGTCTGATTCAAGAATAACTTTATTTAATAATATTTGATGAATCTTTTAATAACTAAAATTGTTAACAATTTAATGTAATATCAAAGTAGTTAAACTAAATTGAATAATATCAGAGTTTCTGTAAAATAATTTGAATTGTTTGATATTAAGAAAGTGTGCGTATATAAAGTTTAGTCTATAATCTAGATATAATATTGTGATGGAGACTGTACCTGATTGGAATAATAGTCGTTGCGATTCATCCCGTTCTGATGGATGTGCATGTTATCGGGATTAAGCTCCCGGCTAAGGTCCTGATTGAGATCCTGCATGTCGGGGTTCATATCCTGCGCGCTATGATGTTGCGGCATGTTCGGATGGTTCATGTCCTGGGGTTGAATGTCGGAGGGCTGAATATCACCCATTCCGCTTAACCCGACCCCCATCATTAACGGCGATACGTTAGATTCCCAGCTATCCTCCATCTTGCTACGCTTTCCGCCCACGCGAATCTGCCTGCGCCTCCTCCTACTTTATCTTCCTACTTTGATGCTTCAAACCCTTCAAACGATTTAAGCGGAAAATTCAACGAATTTCTCAATCGGAGGTCTAAAAAAGAGAATACGCTTTATTCCTCCGGCGTTCCGATGCCACAGGTGTGCTATTCTTATTCCCGACGTGCCGTCGATGAGTCTCTTTATTATCTCCGGTTTATTCTTTGAGCACCTTTTTATTTACGCACCGCCCGATTTGTATGCACCGTGCATAATCGATGATTGTTTAATACTTATATAATTGCTTGATGTCTCTCTCTCTATTTGTTTTGTTTTCTTAATATACAAAGCACATACACTCGTTCACTAAATGGATGGGACGTGACGAAGTCTTCGGTGAAAGAGGAAAAGCGCGCGAAAAAAACGATCGGACTTTTGCGGAAAATTTTCAAAAAATGTTTGATACTATCTTGTCTTTCTTTTTGTTTCGATTACTCTTCTTCTCGTTTAATTTTCCAAGTCCATATGTATAACAATAAATCAGCACATGTGAAACCGTACAATCACTCTACGTGTAGGTTTATGGTAACAATGCGGGACCCTCTGTGTGTGCGGACAGCGGCGCCGACGGCAGCGCGAGGAGACTGCGTGAGGTCGGTGGTGACCGCCCCCCTCTACCCCCACCGTGATGCACCGTGCCACCCCCCGAACACCATTATAATTAGCTGCACCGTGTGTGGATGTATACCTCTACCTATATATACATACATATACCATATACCAACCAGCTCGAACGACTATCTCTCTTCCGCCCATTTCCTCCAAATAGAAGTATTACTACTACTACCACCACACCGTTATATTCTTCTATTCGTCGTCCATTCTCTTTCTCTCTCTTCAAAAACACACATACTCTTATACATACATACATAAGGTATGGGAACTATCTCCGCTCCGTACGAGCATATCTTTCTATCTCCATCCACTCAATACATTTTATTGTCCATTCCGAAAACAAAACACACGTCCGTACCCATTTGTTCCTAAGGTTCTTTACTGCTCCTCTTTCTCTTTCACTCTCTCCTTATTCTTTCTTCCTTGTTGTTGTTTTTTTTTTTTATATCTAGTCGAAGCACACGTGAATTATCCTTACGTATTAAAAGTCCCTTCACGGCATAATTCATTGCCTGTCCGATAAGGTGGAACGACATTAAAAAAGTATAAGTGTATAAACGACGACGATTCTTCAATGAACATCTCTTCCTCAGTCATCTTCCTTAAAACAGTTTCCATCATTAAAAAGAAATATTCTGTAACATGAGAAAATCAAACTAAAAAATACCAATAATTCAATTTTAATCTTATATTTTATGTTATTATTACACAATTAATTAACGAAAATCTGTTAATATTCAATTTTATTATTACTTAAAACATTTTTTTCTACAGTACATTAATTTATTACATAATAAAACACAAAGTAATCATAGAAATAATAGTTTCTTTTAAGATTAATATAACATACATTATCAACTATCAGTTACTTTATTTTTTTGCATATAAATTTTATTTATAATATTTTATTTCCATAGAAACAATAAAAAAATAAAAACTAATTATTACTCAAATTTTCCACATATTTCTTCGTTTGTTGTTTTTTTTATATATATTAATCTTATATTGTTTTTTTTGTCTTATTACAAAATTAATTAACTCATTTTTTTTTCACAATTAAATAACGCAAAAATTGTTGTTTTTATCATATTACATTTTGTAATTACTTAATATATATTTATTTACAGTAAACTTATTAATCTTATAAAATTATTACATAATTAACTAACACAAATCTTCATTTTTTTCACTATTTTATATTATTATTACCTGATACTTATTTTTTTATAGAAAATTTATATATTATATAATAAAAGACAATGTAAATAATACTTATATATTGAACATTATGAATTATTTTCATTTTCACTGAAAACCATACAAAAAAAGGTTTTTTTTTTATTGTTTCAGTATTTGTCAATATTAATCAATAATTTTTAGTTAAATTGAAATATTTACATTTCGGAACGATTCTTCAATGAACATTTTCTCCTCCCAAACTTCTTGCAATCAGTTTCCGAAAAAATCAAATAAAAAATAATTATCTTATAATTTTTTTGTATTATTACACAATTAATTAACACAAATCTTGTTTTCTTGTTTTCCATTATTCAAATTAATTATTACCTAAAACTTAGAAAATGAACATAATTTTGTACTTTAACATATATTTAAGACTGAGAAATGATTTTATATTTCTATTAAAACAATTACTTTCTAGATTTATATTTACACAAATCAATAAGAAATAAACTAAAAATAGAAATTATTTGTAGGAATTTGCTATAGATTATTTACAACTTATACATACTTAAATTGAAAAATGTACATTATTTTTTTTACTTTAAATTTATATTTTAGACTCAATATAGAAAAATATAACATTACTTTTACTACAAATACTGCAAACAATAGCGATATCTATAGTATAAAATGATTTTCAAGAATAAATTTATATTTTTTTCATGCTTAATTATTATTTTTTTTACTAAATTATATTACGTAATAAATTATTACTTAATATTAATAAATGATTAATTGTGATTTTTAAATAGTAATAAGTGTCATTATTAATACTTATTGCAATATGTACAAATATATTAAATAAGTCTTTACTTATAAATTCTTATTTTCTTAAATAATCAATTATATACTCGCTTAACCTCGCTTAATTAGAACCTCGCATAACGAACATTTCGCTTAACGAGCAAAATGAATTGTAAGAAATATGACTCGCTTAACGAACGATGTTTCGCATAACGAGTGACGGTGAGAAGCGAAGTCCCGTGTTGCGCGCCTTCTACATCATTTTTAAAACTTGTGTACACATATTATGTATATTTTTAAATCTGTTTCACTATACGAGTAAAAATCCAGAAATTTTGGATCGAATTAAACTCGTTAAGCGAGGTTCCACTGTATATAGTTTATAAACATTATTCAATTTTAAATACATATATGTATTAATGATGAGTTATCAGATTCATATTCATATTTAATGTTTAATACTAATTAATTATGTTTCGCTGTCTTGGACTTATTATTAATGACTTTTCTTTAGATAATCTTCGTAAAGATACATAAATTAATTAGTTTAAGGATCACAATTAATACAATTCATATCTATCATTATAATTAATAACACAGAATTTACTTTTTTTCTTCTTTTCTTAAAAAAAAATAACTAATTAAAACGTATTTGTGCATTTAAACATAAATTTTATAGTTACGTGTTTGTAGCACAAGTTTTATGGGTTTTTTTTGCAAAAAAAATAAAAACGTACAGTATTTCAATGTCAGAGGGTCTTTTAATTTATGTTAACTATTGCTGTACAAAAACAACAATTAAAGATTTAAGAGTGTTTTCTTTTATAAAAAAAAAAACAAAAGTAATTGTTTAAAAAACGCAAATAACAACTGCAAAAAGAAAAATATTATTGATTTTTTTTTTAATTTGTAAGGTTTTGAGACAATTTATATCATATAACGAATTTTTATGTAATTAAATAATTATGATAAAAATTTATAAATTTAAAGGAAATTTTAATCCTAACTTTATGTTAACTTTAAGATAATTTTACTTAAGTGTACTTTTCTATATTTCTATATTTAATTAGTAAAATTTAATGTTGAAATGATAAAATAATGTAAACATTTATTATTTCTTTGAATAGAAATAAATAATTTAATTGTAATTAAATAATAAAACTATTCAAAGAAATGAAGAATACATATAAATGGAAACACCTTGAGAAAAAAATTCCAAACAAACAAAATGGAAATAAACTGAAATTACTTCTTGCAATATTCATTTCCATTAAGCATAAGCATTAATTGCACGCATATGGTGTGGCGTTAGTTAGTTTAGGGAGTTGAGAACAACGTTCAGATTTTCCATACGTTTTGAAGCTAAAACGGAATTTATTGTATGCTGGACTTCAATGTTTAGCGGCGTTAACAAGACGAGACTTTTGCACAAATCACACAAGAAACAAGTGGTTCTCTTCGACGTACACCAAGTCCGGACGAATTGTAGCCAATCCAAACTACACTACATAGCATGTGCCTTTCAAACTTATTGCCGATCCCCACGTGTCCATTTCAAATTAAATTCATGTTTTCAACCGTCTCTCTTGAGGTTTTACATTCATTTTATAACCATATTAACAATATTTATGCATTATAACGATTATTTCTTAGTCAAAGTCAATGGAAATATATCAATTGTTATATTGAGTTTACTAAGAAATTGGATATTTGCAAAAATATAAATAATTGTATGTAGTATACAAATTTAGATAACACTAAATGTTACTTGAGTATTAACAACGATTTAAAGAATAGTCAAATGAAAAATTGACATGAAATGTAATAGCTAAGTAATTACTTTTTTTTTATACTTGTAATAGTAAAAGTAGTAAACACAGTATGGTACTTGCCAAGTAATAATGACCTAGAGACTAATCGGATTTTTATTGAACTGTAATGTTGAAACTACTAAGAAATGTACTAGCTAAGTAATTACTACTTTGATACTTGCAATAGCATAAGCAGTATACTCTGTATGGTACTTGTCAAGTAATAATGACACAGAGACTAATCGGATTTTTATTGAACTGTAATATTAAAACTACTAAGAAATGTACCAGCTAAGTAATTACTACCTTGATACTTGCAATATCATAAGTAGTATACACTGTATGGTACTTGTCAAGTAATAATGACAAAGAGACTAATCGGATTTTTATCGAAATGTAATCTAAAGATTAGTAAAAATATACTTGCTAAGAAATTACTGGTATGATACTTTCAATGATAAAAGTTGTACACACTGCATGGTACTTGTCAAGTAACAATGACATATACAACAGTTTGCTTTTTGAATTATAATGTTAAGGCTACTGTATTAGCTATGTGTTTACTTCTTTGACACTTGCTATAGTAAAAGTAATATATACTACTTGGTACTTGTCAAGTAATTACAGAAAGAGTAGTTGGCTTTTTATTGAACTTCTGTCAAAATATATAGACTAAAAATGTACTTACAAAGTAATTAGTAGTAAAAGTAGATACTTGTGAAGTTAATATGATATAACACAAGTACTCTTGTTTTTCGACATCTATCAAAATATATAATTGTAATGTTAATACTACTAAGGAATGTAGTTGTTACATACCTACTACTGTGGTACATGCCAAGTAAGTATAATTGGTTTAAAAGGTATTAAGTTACAGGTGTTCGGATGAACGTACAATAATGAAAATGAGACTCCGAGTTAATCATAATTAAAGTTAAGATCGCTCATCGAAGGGCTCTTAGCAAGGGTTTTTGAAGTCCTCACTAATTTCCAACCGAAATTGTTACGTTGCGGATGAAGGAAGAGCGAGTGAGTGAGAGAGGGGTTCTCGAAATTCGTGTCAGGGTACTTTTATCAGATCGAAATATAATATTACAACGGGAAATGCATTTAATTAAATATTTTCGAGGCGCATAATCGAGTGAGGCATCTCCGAGCCCCGTGCACGACACCTGCAATTAGTCGCGGTTCGGGGCTCAGCTAAACGTCGGACCGGGACCAGACGGACCTTATCCCATATAATCGGCCGCGAAACTGATTACATCTGCGATTTACTCTCGTTTAATAAGGACCAAAGACTGCAAAAAAAGAATAAACAAATAACAGTACAAAATAAAGAAGCGAAGTAATAAGTAAAGAGCAACGCAGTTTCGTCGCTTTTTTGAGAGCTCATTTCCTTTTCGCATTTCGATTCTTCCTTTAATCCAAGTGATGGTATTAACTGATTTTCTCCAAAGCTTTAATTACTGTAACTCCATTAATTCATGGTTTGTTTCTTTAATCAAATCCAGATACAAAAAACACTTACATATCAATTACAAAGAGAATTACAGCCAAATGGATAAAACTACAACAATAATTGAATACACGTTACATTCCCCATATATCCAACTTTCATAGGCATTTTCCTAAACTATAATATCTATTATAGTTTCTGTTAAAATCACTAAAACATTGCTATTTAGAGCGCTAATTTTTCATTGCTTCTTTTTTCAACCTAATTATAACCACACGGATGAAACACAAATATGTTATATTCCCCATATATCCAACTTTCCTATACATCTTTTGAATCCATTATATCTATTATAGTTTCGGAGAAAATTAATAAAATGTGAGGACACAGCTTTTTTGAAGAGTTATTTTTTGTAATTTTAAATTTGAACACGAATTACAACCAAACGGTTAAAACCA
Organism: Nicrophorus vespilloides; assembly: GCF_001412225.1. Classification (NCBI taxonomy): domain Eukaryota; kingdom Metazoa; phylum Arthropoda; class Insecta; order Coleoptera; family Silphidae; genus Nicrophorus; species Nicrophorus vespilloides. The sequence continues at coordinate 16,674 of NW_017097352.1, read as the reverse complement.
CACAAATGTTACATTCCCCATATATTCAACTTTCATATGCACCTTTTCAAACTATTCTATCTATTATAGTTTCTGAGAAAATTGCTAAAACACTGCTATTTAGATTACTTCATTACTTCATTTTTCAATGCGAATTACAGTCAGAAAAATGATTTGTATTCCCCAAATATCCAAAATATTTGAACACATTATTGGTCTTTCGTGGTACATTACAAAAATAAAAGAAAGAATAAACAAATAACAGTACAAAAAAAAGAAGCGAAGTAATAAGTAAAGCATCAACGCAGTTTCGTCGCTTTTTTGAGAGCTCATTTCCTTTTCGCATTTCGATTCTTCCTTTAATCCAAGTGATGGTATTAACTGAATTTCTCCAAAGGTTTCATTACTGTAATCTCATTAATTCATGGGTTTGTTCTTTCTTTGCATCAAATCCAGGTAAAAAAAAATACTTACATATCAATTACAAAGAGAATTACAGCCAAATGGATAAAACTACAATAATAATTGAATACACGTTACATTCCACACGTATCCAGCTTTCATACGCATCTTTTGGATTCATTCTATCTATAATAGTTTCTGTTAAAATCACTAAAATATGAAAACACTGCTATTTAGAACGCTAATTTTTCATTGCTTCTTTTTTCAACTCTAATTACAACCATATGGATGAAACACAAATATGTTATATTCCCCATATATCCAACTTTCCTATACATCTTTTGAATCCATTATATCTATTATAGTTTCGGAGAAAATTAATAAAATGTGAGGACACTGCTTTTTTTAAGAATTAATTTTTCATATCCAAATTTCATATACATTAGATCTATTGTATGTATCATAGTTTTTGAGAAAATCATTAAAATTGAGAAATCCCCTGATAATTTCGAGTATTATTTTTTACGTTAGATCATTTTTCAATGCGAATTACAGCCAAACGGAAGAAACCACAGCAATAATTGAAACCACGTTGCATTCCCCAAATATTTAAGTTTTATATGCATCTTTTAGATCCATTCTGACAATTACAGTTTTTGAGATAATCACTGCTTTTTCGAGCGTTAACTCTTCATTACATCCAAATCTAATCACATTAATGTTGTATTACTTTTATTCTAATTAACATGTAAATAAACATAATTCAAACAATCAAGCACAGAGAAAAATAAATAATAAGGTACTAGGATCGTGGAGATTTGATCAGCGCAAATAATTGGAGTCGAGATTACGCAACGCTGTTTGCGCTCGCAATAATCAATTACGGCGACGAGGACAATGTCACGTAATAATTAAAAAAATATATATATAATAGTGTAATATAGCAAACCAGGTTTATATGTACATATCGCACCATTAAAACATGCAATCTTGACAATCGTCGGCTGCAAATGAATGGCGCAGAATTGAATCAGAAAAAAAATACTCTAGGGAGAGAGAAAGAATAGCGAGTATAGAGTTATAATATATTAAATACAATGCACATGAGTTATATACTTCCTGTGCAAAAATATGAAACACACACAACATGCACAATATTTCGCTATTGTTTTTTTGTTATTTCCAACGGATAATCGCTTTATCCTCTCTTTTCTCTCTCTGTTTCAAACAACTGCATTTGCACAGCAAAACAAAGCACAAAACAAAATAATTCATTTTTCCTGTTTCCATTCATGTATTTTGCAATTGCAATTCGAAATATTGAAATTTGTTAAGTTTTAATCGAATGCAAAGCCGAAAATTAAAAGTAACACTTTCGGCATCTTTTGATTGAACTACTTGTAATAGTAAAACTAGTATACACTGTATGGTACATGTCAAGTAATAATGACATAGAGGCTAATCGGATTTTTATTGAACTGTAATGTTGAAACTACCAAGAAATGTACTTGTTAAGTTATTACTACTTTGATACTTGCAATAGCATAAGTAGTATACACCGTATGGTACTTGACAAGTAAGAATGACAAGGAGACTAATCGGATAAGTTGTATACACTGTAATACAAGTAATAATTACTTAAAGATTAAAAGATTACTAAAAATATATTAATTAATTAATTCTAGCTTTGATACTTTCAATGGTAAATGTGGTATACACTGCATGGTACTTGTGAAGTAACAATGACATATTCTGTTTCAAACAACTGCATTTGCACAGAAAAACAAAGCACAAAACAAAATAATTCATTTTTCCTGTTTCCATTCATGTATTTTGCAATTGCAATTCGAAATATTGCAAAATATTGAAATTCGTTAAGTTTTAATCAAATGCAAAGCCGCAAATTAAAATTAACACTTTCGGCATCTTTTGATGAATCCTCAATTAAGTTGAAGAAGAGATGTTTTTGGTTTGTGGATGATGATGTTTTTTTTTTATATAGAATGTTATCTTTATTTCTCTTTTGTTGTGCATTCGGATGATGATAAATCTTCATTTATGGCGTTTTAATTGAATCCGTTTCGTGCATTTCATTATCACGTACAGAAACAATTATGTGAAAATATATTATAATAAATTATTGCGCCGTCGCGGATAAATTATGGGAAATATTCAGTGCAAAATATCCTCGACTCTCTTTCTCCGATCCGAGAGCCTATACATATTTATGGCCACCGTTCCTTGTAATCGCACTAATAACAACCGGACCATTTAAATACTTTAATTAGCTTCCATCGCATCGGAATTATAATAATATTAATAATACCACGACGCAGATTTGCACACAGTTCCAGTTTATTCATTACTATAAATGCACGTATAACCAATTAAGAGGATTTAATTTTTTACCTAATTTCACGCTTTACGTAACCTGTTTTTGATAACACAACAATTTTCAACATCTTTCACATTTCTTTATTACCCTAAAGAAGATTAACCTAACAATTCCAATTATAACATAAACACTCAATAATATAAATATTTATTCTATAATCCGTTTATATCAAAATTTTAGCCAATTATTGGCATGGATAAATTCTTATAATTCATCTTAATTCTGATTGTATGAAGATAAATATAAAAGTTTCTAAAACTATCCAAAAAATGGCGCTATAATCTTGTTCCGTTTTGTTTTTCAGTTTGAAAACTTTGAGTGAAATAGAGAAATAAAACTAAATAATTCTAAATAAATGTTATGTCTTTTGTATTTTGTTTGTTTAATTATTCCATGTCAGATATAGTGTGGATGCACCATTAGACAAGTATTGTAGTATTTATTGTTTTCTTTTGTTTCATTCTTTCATATAGTGTGGATGTATCATTGTATAAGTGCAATAATACCTCACATAGTACGGTTTGAAAATTTGAAAGCAAACTAAATTTTAGTTGAGCAAATAAAAAATAAATTTTACAAAATTAGTACACAAAATTATTTTTAATACATCAGTATTTCTCCTTTATGTAGTTAAGTCCTTTTTATGCAGTTTTTGAGGTTAATAGTCCTTAATTACCTCACATAGTGCGGCTTTGATTCACTATAGTACGGTGTGAAAATCTCAAAAAAAAGTAAATTTTAATTAAAATTAAAAACTTTTTGTTGTATTTATGAGCTCTTAAAGTCATCGATTAGTGCGGTTTCAAACAGTGCGAGGTATTTTTGTATTTACAATATTCAATGTTTACGTTTTTATAAACTTACATGAACAAATAATACAAATTCAAAAACACTTTTCCCATTCATTAAAATCATATAGTGTGGATGCACTTATGAATACCTCACATAGTGCGGCTTTGGTTTCACTATAGTTCGGTGTGAAAATCTCAAAACAAAGTTAAGAAAATTAAATATTAATTTTACAAAATTAGTACACAAAATGATTTTTAATTTCCTCAATTAGTACGGTTTTAAACAGCGCGAAATAAAGTCTTTTTTGTGCTGTTTATATTTATGCAATTTTAATGTACTCAATTAGTGCGGTTTCAAACAGTGCGAAATTGTTTACGTTTTATAAAATGACAGAAATTTAAAAACACTTTTTCCATTAATTAAAATCATGAAATTTATTTATGTTTCCTTTATGTAGTCAAGTTTTTTTGTGCTGTTTATGTTTATGCGGTTTTCAATTACTCAATTAGTGCGGTTTTAAATAGTGCGGAAACAATTACCCGCACTATTTGAGGTATTTTTGTATTTATGATATTTAATGTTTACGTTTTATAAAATCATATGAATAAATGAAACAAATTCAAAAACATTTTTCCCATTCATTAAAATCATATAGTGTGGATGTAGCACTATAAAAGTAGAACAGTACCTCACAGAGTGCGGCTTTTGTTTCAGTGTAGTACGGTGTGAAAATCTTAAAACAAACTTGAGAAAATTTAATATTAATTTTACAAAATTAGTACCCAAAATGATTTTTAGTTAAGTTAAGTCTCTGTTTGTGCTGTTTATGCGCTTTTAAAATCCTCAATTAGTACGGTTTTAAACAGTCTTTTATTGTGCTGTTTAAAGTACTCAATTAGTGCGGTTTTTTAACAATGCGGAAAGAATTTACAACATATAATGTTTACATTTTATAAAATTATATGAATAAATGATACAAATGATTTCCATTCATTAAAATTCAATTTTGTGTAGAACAAGGAAACCGTTTTCAAGCTTCGTTTTTAAAAAGAAAATCGAGAACAACCATGTAAGAAGATATTTCGCGCATAAAATCAATTACATTTTCATCGTGTATTCAATTTTTCTTTGCTTCGAACATACAAAGTGCGGAATAGCAACACGTAAATGCATATTTTCCAGCATGTTTTTTTTTTTATTACAATTTTCCCTTTTACTATTCCAACTTTCTCTCTCTTTCGTTCCCTTTTTCTCTTGCAGTTTTCCACATAAAAGTGCATGCATTTAGAAGAAAAAATGAAAGAAAACGTTATTGAAACATTAAATTAGTAATGTAAATCACTGAGAATATGTACATAAATTTCATAAATCTTATGGAAATTTCAATGTTTAAGTTGTTATTTATCGTCGTCGAAACTGGATCATTTCTTTATGCAACAGTTTAGGGAATTATTATTTCTTTATGGTGGATAAATTTACTAAGCTTCTAAGCTTTATTATACATAATTTCAAATAATTCAATTTATAATAAAATATAACAGATTAGAACAGATTTTTACTACAAAAAAAAAACATATAATTTCATCATAAATATATAATATACAAATCTAAAACCATAATTTTACTAAATAAAGTATTATTATTTTTATTTAGAAATAGATTTTGAAAAACTTTTGTTACTAAAATTTATTACAAATAAATGAAATTTTTACTAATTGAAAAATGTTGATTGAATTTTGAACTTTCTCCAAATTGATATTGGAAATCTTTTCCAAATTGCAACAGAAAACTCATTTTCTTACGTTCTTTGTGCATTTAGGCAAAAAATGGAGAGAAGACTGTATTTCAAACATTTCTACTAAAAATAACACAAAGTAATACTTAGAAATATCCATTTCATTTATAATTAATTGACAGTGTTGTTTACAAAACAAATTTTGATTTTTTGACCATTATATGTGTTGTTTTTTTTTACTAAAAATATTGTAAATTGTTGTTAATTCGCAGAAAAATGCACGATCACATTGAAATCTATTATCGTATTTCTTTTCCACGTAAATACACGGTTGATGTTTTGTTTTCTTCGATTCGCATCCGACGTCATCGCGATGATAAAAGTAATTGCAGGCACTAAGCTTTTGTTTTCCCCTCAATAACAAAGTCTTCAGCCAAGTGAAACACCTTATAAAATCGACGGAAAACTAGAAAAAGTACTTGACATCATAATGTAATTGTTGTGTCGCATTAATTGAAACTTGTTTCTCGTCTGTTTCTATCCTTCTCTTACCATTATTATTGTTTCGCTTTTATTTCCATCCTAGAAACTAAAAAACAAAATAATGTACGTATACGAGAACGACACGAGGATGACAATAAATACATTTCTTCAGCCCTGGTAGACTTTATGGACTTGTCAAGGTGGATTCAAGTATTATGCAAAAAAAAAAACTTGCAAAATATTACAATTTTTATATGTGTTTCTGTCTTATTGTTGTAAATGCGAATTCGTTTCTTCACATTAGAAGAACGTTCTCGGGTTACGGGAAGGATTTACAGTTGGAGGAGAAGCAGAGCCATCCTTCTTCCATAGACAAAAATCTCGCGGTGCTCGAGGCGAAAATTAATACACCGCATATCCTCTGCGACACGTATATTATTTCCCACGAAGGATTCTCTTCTATTATTTTGTTGCGGGTTTTTTTTTGTTAACACTTTCCATCCATAAATTTCGCACTTTGACTATTTGTATAAATCTTTCGAATGCTTAGAAGACCATTCCGCTATTATTTTCCGTCGCACGGAAATCGCGAGACCCAATCTCAAAGTATTATATTCTGCACATTTCAGACATTCTTTTATTGTTTTTTTCGAACACACTTTACAATTTTGTTAACACAACATATTTAATTACAATTACACACAAATTGAATTACTAGACCTTTTTTGTATTTAAATTATCTTACAAAACTCGGAAAAACAAATGTATTTCTACAATTTATATCAAAATCAAAATAGAAAATCACTTGTACTAATAAAATTCATGCTACAAGAATTTCAGATCATATTTTAATCCATATTGGGTTTTCATAGTTCAATAGTATTCTTCAATAATTTAAATGTAAAATTTAGAACTTTGAAAGCAAATTTCAACATGATTCGATGTGAAATTTAATTTTTTACTACGGTTGGGTCAAAATGATCCACTTGATATGTGTTTTCATTCGCATTCTATTGCAATAGTTAATAAACTATTCTAGCTATTCTAGCACTTTTTATTAGAAGCAAAGCAGTCGAGTCAAAATGTACTTATTTTGGTGTAGAAAATATTTCGGGTCAAAGTGACCCAAACTGGGAATATTCTAATATGTATTATGCAACACACTAGTACAGTGAATGAAAATAAGAATTTGTTAATTACAGATTTGTTAACACAACATATTTAATTACAATTACACACAAATTGAATTACTAGAACTTTTTGGTATTTAAATTATTTTACAAAACGTTGCTAAACATTTTTTTTTTTGTAAAAACGAATGTATTTTTACAATTTATATCAAAATCAAAATAGAAAATCACTTGTACTAATAAAATTCATGCTACAAGAATTTCAGATCATATTTTAATCCATATTGGGTTTTCATAGTTAAATAGTATTCTTCAATAATTTAAATGTAAAATTTAGAACTTTGAAAGCAAATTTCAACATGATTCTATGTGAAATTCAATTTTTTACTACGGTTGGGTCGAAATGACCCACTTGATATGTGTTTTCATTCGCATTCTATTGCAATAGTCAACAAATTATTGACCTTCTAGCTATTCTAGAACTTTTCAATAGAAGCAAAGCACTCGCATCGAAATGTACTTATTTTGGTGTAGAAAGTATTTCGGGTCAAAGTGACCCAAACTGGGAATATTCTAATATGTATTATGCAACACACTAGTACAGTGAATGAAAATAAGAATTTATTATTTACAGTTTTGTTAACACAACATATTTAATTACAATTACATGTAAATTGAATTACTAGACCTTTTTGGTATTTAAATTATTTTACAAAACGTTGCTAAACATTATTTTTGGTAAAAACGAATGTATTTTTACAATTTATATCAAAATCAAAATAGAAAATCACTTGTACTAATAAAATTCATGCTACAAGAATTACAGATCATATTTTAATCCATATTGGATTTTCATAGTTAAATAGTATTATTCAATAATTTAAGTGTAAAATTAAGAACTTTGAAAGCAAATTTCAATATGATTTGATGTGAAATTCAATTTTTTTTTCCGCAAGTACTACGGTTGGGTCAGAATTATCACTTGATAATTGTTTTCATTCGCATTCTATTGCAATAGTCAACAAATTATTGAACTTTACTATACTAACTATACTTTACTATACTAACTATTATAATATTTTTAGTGCACTTTTCAGTAGGAGCAAAGTAGTCGCGTCGAAATTTATGTATTTCGGGTCAAAATGACCCATCTATAGTAAATACGTTCATAAAATAGTATCGATATTTGGATTTCAAAGTAGAATAACTTCTCATGTACCAAAACTGGGAAAATCAGTAATTCTGATATGCAGTATGTACTAGTATTGTGAATGAAAATAAGAATTCATTATTTGTTCTATTTTTTCTAAACGGGTCTTTTTGACCCACAGGTGGTACTTTTGTTTCATTTATGTTTAGGTAGTTGTTACGGGTAAAATCTCTTATATAATTAGTAAATTTCATAATCTGCAAGTATTTTATATGATATTTCAATCAGTATTGTATTATAATACAACAGTTAAATAGTATTTTTCAGTAATTTAAAACTTTAAAAATAAATAATTCAAAATCAATATTTTTTCAAGAAAACAAACGTTTTATAGTCTTAAGAAGCTCAAAATTAAAGATTTTTCAATAATTATAATTTATTGAATACTTAAGATACTCTTGACGTTAATCTATAATTTAGTATATTTTCAAACACTAAACTTAATAATAATATCAATTTTTCATTGATGTGAATTGTTACCAAATAGAAACGAAAACATATGTTTTTTTTTTTCCAATCCTAAAAGTTGGTACATAAATCAGGTTTTGGAACGAAGGTCAAAGAGGGTTGGGGTTTTTTCCCTCGATTTCCGCGTAGGGTTGTAAACCGGGTTCATTCAAAACGCCCTTTTCGAAAGTCTCTAAGAAGCTTTCATGAATGAATACAATATTTTAGTAACGAGGGAATATCGGTATTAGCATGATTGTACTACGAATCACATGAATACAAATGTAAATTTAAAGAACAAACACGTTTTTAAAAAATAAGTTATATTTCTATGAACTGTATTAGAAATTTAAAATTACAAAACAAAAATTTAAAATTTCTTTCTTTCAAATTTGTTGTATAATTGAAAACTGATTTTATATAAAGGCTTTCAATTAATTTATTTATATTTTGTATAATTATTTGTATTAATTGTAAATAAAGTCATTGAAATATGAATGTAAATTAAACGTCTATCAAATTGATTGAAATGAATTTAAAGTAAGAACAGTAAAGCTGAATGTGTAAACAAATTAATAGAATTTAATTTATTGATTATTTTATTAATACGTACAAGGTTTCATTAAGATTTCCGCTCAAAGATAAATTTACGGTTCGGCTTTAATTACGCTCCACTTTCTCATTACGTGAATCAATGTATTATTTGTATTCACATATCAATGATTGATTGATTGTTTGTAAATTACGTAAAGGTTTTTCATTTGTTTTTTGTTCAATAATTAACAAAAACAAATGAAATAATCATTTGGTCGGGCTCGTTGACCCGCACTGAACTTTCACCGCTCCACTTAACAACAATTCCCAAAACATTTCCACGAAATTAAGTAAATAATAACGGTCACATAATTCGGGTGAAACATTGTGTGAAAGGGACATCGATTTTCATTGATACAGGTATTCAAAACATGCGCACATTCAAATTTAGCGCGCCAACTTCGTTATACCTGGATGGCGCCGCGCCGCTATAGTAACCAACAACAGTACACAACAAACATGGCAACGAGTGAACTGTCACTGGAACAGATTCACGAGTATTTCGTGAATAACGGCGGGATCGTGGAGAATCGAGATGTCGTGAGACACTTCCGGAAATACCTGACGGATCCAGCATCGAAAGGTAGGTAGACAAGAATCGATAACCTCGCCCATCATCCGCAAATCCCCTTTGTTTACATCCGCAACTACCTGTTGATCATCATCTTCTTCGCTGCAACCCCGATTCCCTATCTTATCAACTGTTTCGCAACCTTTGTCTTAAGTCTAAACCTTAAGTTTAACTGCCAGTTTAACGCTGCACGCTTGATTAAACCCATAACTCGAGTTCTGTGCATTTTGAGGTTAGGATTCGGCGTGTCGTTGTTTTGACGTTTCTCCGCCGGTTCGTTTACCTTGCGTAAGGCTCAGTGTGGCCTTCCACAGCTGAGATTCTCGTATTACATTATGATTTTTTTTTGAGTATCCGCAGCGCTTCATAAATCTCCATTTAACTTGAATAATCAGATGTAATCCTTATGTTTTTCTATTATCTTATCACTTGGCGACTGCACTTATTGTTCGTTTACTAAAGGTGGATAAACTTAGTCATACCGTGATAATAGTTCGAAAAACAGTGAATGAGCAATTCATAAAACATTTGTTTTTTTGGCGACGAAACAATACATCAATTAGCTTTTTGTTGAATTCGTAGTAATCGTGTGGTAAGTCGAGGATAATGAATGGCACAAGTCCAAATCCTAATCTATACTTGCTAATTTCACAAACAGAAAAGCTGTTGATTTAGATAAAACAGCGATTTCGGAATTATCAATTATGTTACGTAATTGTTGTAATCATATATCATTCTGGAACACGCCGTGGGTTGTGAATACATGACTAATATTTGACATTTAAAATCGTATAAAATATATAGGTTTTTTTTTGTTTATATATATATATTTATAATGCTGCATCCACACTATGCATGACACGAGACATAAATGTCTGTCAAGCTAATATGTATACAATGTGCAATTGCAGCTGCATTTTAACTGTCACCTGACTACATGATAACTAATAGTAATTGGTACGTCTGACAGATATTTATATCTCATGTCACATATAGTGTGGATGCAGCATAACAATAATAATACTTGTATTACATACATTAGTTTTTTTTGTAATAGTATCAAAATTAGTATTTTTAACAAGTACAAATAACTGAATTATCTTTACTAAACACAAATATTTTGAACATGTTTTCATTAAATACATTTCAGTATTTCCATGGAAGTAAATTATTCATTCGTTTAAACAAACACATGTTATCTAAACTTCTTTTTTAAATTCGAAAAAAAAGTAAAAATATGGAAAATATGCAAAATTTATTGATATTTTTCAAGTCACTAAAAACCTATAAATAATATTACTTTTTACATTATAAATTTTGTTATGTAACACGAAATGCCTATACATTATTGTCAGTAATTTTAATATTTATTTCCAATTTATTTATTATATTGCAATATTTATAGGAGTTATTTTTTTATTATTTTAAATATATTGAAAAATGATGATAATTTCTTGAATAATTATTTAAATATTTTGAACATTTCCATTCTAAATTAAGAAGAAAAAAATTATTTTTTCCACTATTTTAATTAACTGAACAGAAATATCAATTTTATTGGTTCTTATTGTTCTTTCATAAAGTAGAAATACGTAAAGTGAGAACTAATTCCCTGTAGAAACCTATAAATAATGTTACTTTTTACATTATAAATTTTGTTATATAACACGAAATGCCTATACATTTATGATGTTTTTTTATATAAAGTGTATATTTATTGTCAGTAAATTTAATATTTATTTCCAATTTATTTATTATATTACTATATTTATAGGAGTTATTTTTTTATTGTTTTAAATATATTGAAAAATGATTTCTTGAATAATTATTTAAATATTTTGAACATTTCCATACTAAATTAGGAGAAAAAAAATGTCTTTTTCACTATTTTAATTAACTGAACAGAAATATCAATGTTGTTGGTTCTAGTTGTTCTTTCATAAAGTGGAAATACATAAAGTGAGAACTAATTTCCTGTAGAAGGAAATTTGTAAATGTATTTTCCGTAACCAAAATGAATATTTTCTATTAATCAGTGAAATAAAGTGAAATTAAACTATTTGCAAACTTATCTATATAAAGAGTGAAATATTAATGCTTATATAAATAATATAGTAATTTGTATTTAGAACTATGTACTTAATATGTAATTTGTATTTAATAATTAATTTAAACTAAAAAAAATAATTAGTTATGATTTCTCTTTCGTAAAGTAGAAATTCGTAAAGTCATTTGCAGATTTTTACTCGTATAGTGAAACACGTTTTCCTATATAAACTAATGTAAATTACGATGGAACGCATTTCCATGCCAGAGAAAAAAGTTTAACTTGGACTCGATTTTTCATCATTTTGCTTTTCATATCTATGGTTCTTTTTATTCAAACACATGCAAGTGTTATTAGATTTTGCACAAAAAAAACAAATAACATGTCTGAATACAAGTTTGGAAATTTTGTGATCACAAACAACACTAAGATGTTATTGTAGAAATTTCGATATAGTCGGGATTTTGATTGTCGGGATTGTGGTAGTCGGGATTTTGACATAGTCGGGATGTTGATACAGTCGGGATTTCATTAGACGGTCTTTCGTTTGTCGGGCTTGCGATTGCTACCGTTAAAAATGATGTAGAAGGCGCGTAATTCGGAACTTCTTTTCTCATCGTCACTCGTTATGCAAAACGTCGCTCGTTAAACGAGTTATTTTTCTTACAACTCATTTTGCTCGTTAAGCGAAGTTCCACTGTATTAGAAAACTTTTAAATATGATATATTTTGTACCATTAACAATGAATATTTTATATTAAAAGTTTTAACAATGTTTGAACTAACTATGACTATGACAAAACTTAATTATATAAGATATTGAAGTGTTTATAGTAAAGTATGAAAATACAAATTTAAAATTAATTTAGGATTTGTTAAACGAATTAGTTCTATTTTTTCTTTCGTAAAGTGGAAATTTGTAAAGTAAGAATTAATTTCCTATAAAACTATATAAATTACACTGTTTTGTTTAAATTTATTCATAGTTAAAGGTAACTTTCATATATAATTTAATGAATTTCAATTAGAAATTGATTGTTAAATTCAATTTGAAAAATTAGCTTTTCGTAAAGTGGAGATTTGTAAGAATCGATTTCTTATAAAACCATTTGAATTACACTGTTTAGTTTAATTTTATTCATATTTAAAGTTATATTTTTATATATAGTTTAACAAGTAGTAATTGTTAATTGAAACTTGATTGATTTAATAATGTAAATCGATGATGATAAAGATAAAAGCACAAATCAAATCCTGGTGTTTTTCAAATTAAATTTTCAATTAAGTATTGTTGTTGTTCTGTTTTTAAATAATCATTCCACGATTCGTATCCTTCGATAATCTCCAGATGACTTGACAAATCCGTTTATAATTTAATCACGGTAAATAGATGTAATTTAGTTTATGCCTCGCCCTGCGCTAATTGGATGCAAAAGAAAGAGAGTAAAACGGTAATTGGACTCTGTAAACGGTCCGACGTATTCTTCAATTTACAATGAATGCGATATTAACATACAACAATAAGAAAAAGAAACGAGATTTGTCGGGAGGTTAATTTCAGTTTTCCTGCATTTCGCGTATCTGCTTTCCTGTGGCGGCAATTAATTTTCCCTTCCATAAGCAAATTCGCAATTAAATCTCTCCTTTCCATCTCTCATTTCCACCAGATCCTTTTCGTGGCTGGTTAATTTCTTGCTCGATTATCTGGATAATTGCGAACGATGATTTATTGTTATTCTTTTATTAACTTACAGATGATGCGAGGCTCAAGTTCAAGAAGTTCGTGAACATATTGGCCGTCTCCAAGGTGAACGGAGACCAAAAAGTCTTGAGTCTAAGACCGAAGTACCTCTCGCAGGAGGTCCTCAGTCCTAGTAAATATGATTCGAGGAATGTAGTTGTTACTACTACTACTCCGACTAGTTCTCCTGGTCGAGCTCCACCGCCGTACAGACCTCCTCCACCTGTTTCATCCCCGAGTCCTTCGTATGATAACATCTCCTTGTGCTCGAACCTCTCGTTGACAGAACCGACTACTCCTCAAGCGCCACCGAGGAAGAGGTCCACTGATAAGAGCAGATTCAGTATTTGCGAAATGGAGACTGTTCAGGATAAGGAGAACGATGTTATGGAAGGCGTGGATAAAACCATCAGCGTCAAGGAGCGTACGCAGAAGTTCAACAGGCTGGCCTCTGTGGAGGACGAGTGTAGTCCCAAGCAGGGACAGAACAAAGCCAAGAAGAAATCCAGTGAGAAGGTTAGTTTTTACAAATACAAATACAAATTCAGTTTAGCCGAAAGACGATACAAATCTGTGACTCCTAAAACAACAATCATCAACATAAGCTTTTTTTTCATAATTCTTAATACTTCTCTTTTTAACTCTAAATTATGAAGATTTATAATATTTTCAATTTACTTGATTTAGTAATGAATTAATGAAATTCTGAAAAGAAAACAACTAATAAATTTGAATAATATTTACTTGTTGTCTCGGCAATTAATAAATTTGAGTTGGAGATTGAATGACTTGTATTATGATTAAGTAAATGAGAAAGTTTGTAAATGAAAATTTTAAAAAATTGTCTGTCATAATCTTTTAACATGTTCATGTTTAACATGTATATAATAATATACGGCCTTAACAGTCAATTACTCATATATTAGAGATTAACATATAAATATCAAAATTAGAAAAACTTTGTTAGTTATATAAATCTTTCAACGTTATAGTTAATATAAGCTTTTTTTGGAAATTTTAGTTTTAAATTATTCTCAATTGGGTACATTGATTATAAATGTAGTGAAACGCGTATAATTCAATATCAATGTGTTTTTCGCAATTTGAGAGCTGCTGTTATATATTTTTTATGTATATTTGTGTGTGTGTATAAATATAAATGACAGTGTTATGTTTTATTCAATGAATTGAAATAAGCTTTATCCATTAATAGAGTTTTGAATATAATGGAAATGTGTAATTGCCGCGTATGTAAACCGTCAGCGTTTTTGACTGTAACATTCAGCGGAATTATTATTATTTGTATCGGAATAGATTAGCGGACAATTAAAACGTGGATCGCGCAATTACCGAATTTTGCATTCTGTTTCGAAAAACTTTAAGCTCCGTGATGGATCGAATAGACATGTACAACTTTACAATTCTACCCGATTTTGTGTAAATCCTATGGTGATTTATGCGTAGCGTTTAATGGAATTAAAATAATTAAAATCTCGAGTATAATACGCAGATAAAAGTATATTATACTTGAGTTAAAATGTAAACAAAACATTTATTAACTTTAAAGTTTAGGTAAATCATGCAATTTTAATTGAAAAATTATGGGTGCGTATTATATACGAATCTTTATTAATATGCGTATTGTACACCAGTGCGTTGTGTATACGATTTTATATAAGATTTTATGATAATTTGAAAAAGAACGTGCAGAAATAATATGGAAAGAATGGAAAGAAAGGACGATAAAATAGAAGAGTAGAATTGAGATTAAGATTGTTTGAATAATGATGTGTGTGTGTTTTATTATACGATGTCGAGATTAGCATGTAATATTTGATGTAATTTAGTGGCATAAGCACACATTGTCATGGTGATAATGTATCGGGGGGAAAATGAGTAATGGCCGTTAGTCCAGGAATGTGTAAAGTCATTCAGTCGTTTAGTTTTTTCGTGTGTTTGTATAGTCCCGCTGCGATCACAAATTAGTTTACGGGAGAACCCACGTGCCCACGAGACTGCCATCTTGTGTACACGTCGAATCTTTTAAATACCACACTAAACAGTACCGGCCGTTGTATTTATGATATCAATTATTGTCTGCTACATGACTCGGACTTTGCCGGTCCCGTCCGTTGTTGCCTAGATCGAAACTCGAGACTTGTTCCGTTGCTTTTCAATGTTGTTGTTTTTGTTGTTGTTCTTCCACAACACACGTGACAAACGGCTGACGTATTGATGGGATTTCGATAAATATGATTAAATACAACTTTATACTTGCACATCTATATACATATACATACATTCATGAACGCACACATTTTCAATCCTATAAGTATATACTATTTTCTTGATCTAAGGCTATCTCTACCCAAGAAACACAAGTATACATATTACCTCCATCAATTTGCTGAAACCTTATAAGTTAATAATTTCATTTTTCTGCTTTACAATTTTAAAAATAAAAACAACAACCTTTACTTGACTACTTGTAATAATTACTTGCTATACTTGATTTACACTACTTGACTATAGTAGTTCGGTGGCAATCGCAAGCTCGACAACCGAAATCCCGTCTATCGAAATCCCGGCTGGCTCAAAATCCCGACAGTGCCTTTTATTATTATAAGTTTCTACAATAACATTTTTATGGTAGTCGGGATTTTGATTGTCGGGATTATGGTAGTCGGCATTTCGATATAGTCGGGATTTTGATTGTCGGGATTTTGATATATTCGGGATTTCAAGCGTCGGGATTTTAATACAGCCGGTATTTCGAACGTCGGGATTTCAATAGACGGTCTTTCGGTTGTTTGGCTTGCGATATAGACCCATAGTAGTTAACAATTGTATTTTGCTGCTCAACAATATGAAAAGAATACCTGTAGATTTACTTGGCTACTTGTAATAATTACTTGCTATACTTGATTTACACTACTTGACTATAGTAGTTAACAATTGTATTTTGCTACTTTACAATATGAACAAAAATACTTGTAGCTTTACTTGGCTACTTGTAAGAATTACTTGAGCTACTTGAAGCAAAGTACAAGTATAACTGCACTCTAATTTAATGTAAATTAATTATTTTATTGCTTTACAGTATGAAAACAAAAACTTTTACATGGAACTTGTAACAATTATTTGATCT